>NW_027530544.1:2214415-2223037 GCF_008692635.1 Crocuta crocuta | reverse complement strand
ACAGGTAATTTGGGAGAGGAACAAAGGCAGCCAAATCAGATATCAGGAAGGAAGTGACACAGGGGCCGAAGCTGGACACCCTGGAGCCTGCAGCTGAGAGAAAGAACTGCTCCAGCACCCAGAGAGGTGGCTCCCCGACCTGGGCCACAGGTAGCCAGCCTCAGCCCCTGCGGGAGTCCAAGCTGGAGCCATCCGGGGACCCACCTAGGAAAGCCCTGAGCAGCCCCGTCCTGCAGAAGACTTCCAGCACCATCACCCTGCAGGCCACAAAAGTCCAGCCGGAGCCAAGAACACTGGCCTTGGACACCCTCTCTCCTTCTGGAGAAGATAGGGAGAGGCCAGCTGCGCCCTCTCCGGCCACCCTTCCCACCAGGCAGTCTGGCCTGGGAAGCCAGGAGGTTGTGAGCAAGGTTGCTACCAGGAAAATCCCCATGGAGAGCCGGAGGGATTCTATATCGCCCAAATTTGAAAGCAAGCCCCAAAGCCAGGAAGTCAGTGAAAAGCAAACAGTCAAGTTCAGATGTGAGGGTGAGTAGAGCTGAAAAAGGTCACTGCCCCTCCCCACCTCACCAGGGTAGCCCCTGGGTGGCCACCTTACAGGGATCTTCCCTCAGGAAGGACTCAGTCTAGTAAGGTGCCTTGTTCTGGAGAAACACCCAGCAGTGGCCCAATGTTCATTGTTGGATAGGGCCTCGGCCCTCTGCCCTAATTCTTACCACTCTAGAGGGGAAAACCCATCATCACCATCACCATTAACAAGCAAGCCACAGAATTCCTCTCTTCTCCCTTCTGTTGGCTTTGGCTGATCTGGAGGCCTGGATTGACATCCTACGTCTGTCTGGCTTGTCATCCTACGTCTGTCTTCCCCAGGGACCCTGCCTCCATCTTGAGATGTTTGCTCCTGCACAGTGCAGGGTGAGGGGTCAGAGCTTCTTCAGCAGAAGGGCAGCTCACACCAGCCTGAGCTCCTCCCATGGGCCTAGCATAGCATGCCCGGCAGGCACAGTACACTCTCTGGGAACCTCATGCCCTTCACCTGGCCCTGTAGTTTCAGGGACCCCAAAGCCTGAAGTGACCTGGTTCCTGGAAGGCGCCCCCGTGAGGCGACGAGAAGGCATCATTGAAGTTTATGAAGAAGGCGGATGCCATTACCTCTGCCTGCTGAGAGCGCGGGCCAGGGACAGCGGGAACTACAGCTGCACGGCCTCCAATGTCCAAGGCCAGGTATCCTGTGGCTGGACCCTCCTGGTGAAACGTGAGTGTGCTCCTCCAGTCACCCTGGGTTTTCCGTGGGGGGCCGTCCATGGCGTGCTTCCTGCACCACAGGAGTGTCGCCCCCGACTACCCCTGTGTAGGGTGTATAACTCCACAGAAGTACCATCCCCACCCACTTGCCAAGGCCAAAGTCATTGCCCCAGGACTGTGNCCTCTCTCCTTCTGGAGAAGATAGGGAGAGGCCAGCTGCGCCCTCTCCGGCCACCCTTCCCACCAGGCAGTCTGGCCTGGGAAGCCAGGAGGTTGTGAGCAAGGTTGCTACCAGGAAAATCCCCATGGAGAGCCGGAGGGATTCTATATCGCCCAAATTTGAAAGCAAGCCCCAAAGCCAGGAAGTCAGTGAAAAGCAAACAGTCAAGTTCAGATGTGAGGGTGAGTAGAGCTGAAAAAGGTCACTGCCCCTCCCCACCTCACCAGGGTAGCCCCTGGGTGGCCACCTTACAGGGATCTTCCCTCAGGAAGGACTCAGTCTAGTAAGGTGCCTTGTTCTGGAGAAACACCCAGCAGTGGCCCAATGTTCATTGTTGGATAGGGCCTCGGCCCTCTGCCCTAATTCTTACCACTCTAGAGGGGAAAACCCATCATCACCATCACCATTAACAAGCAAGCCACAGAATTCCTCTCTTCTCCCTTCTGTTGGCTTTGGCTGATCTGGAGGCCTGGATTGACATCCTACGTCTGTCTGGCTTGTCATCCTACGTCTGTCTTCCCCAGGGACCCTGCCTCCATCTTGAGATGTTTGCTCCTGCACAGTGCAGGGTGAAGGGTCAGAGCTTCTTCAGCAGTAAGGGCAGCTCACACCAGCCTGAGCTCCTCCCATGGGCCTAGCAGAGCATGCCCGGCAGGCACAGTACACTCTCTGGGAACCTCATGCCCTTCACCTGGCCCTGTAGTTTCAGGGACCCCAAAGCCTGAAGTGACCTGGTTCCTGGAAGGCGCCCCCGTGAGGCGACGAGAAGGCATCATTGAAGTTTATGAAGAAGGCGGATGCCATTACCTCTGCCTGCTGAGAGCGCGGGCCAGGGACAGCGGGAACTACAGCTGCACGGCCTCCAATGTCCAAGGCCAGGTATCCTGTGGCTGGACCCTCCTGGTGAAACGTGAGTGTGCTCCTCCAGTCACCCTGGGTTTTCCGTGGGGGGCCGTCCATGGCGTGCTTCCTGCACCACAGGAGTGTCGCCCCCGACTACCCCTGTGTAGGGTGTATAACTCCACAGAAGTACCATCCCCACCCACTTGCCAAGGCCAAAGTCATTGCCCCAGGACTGTGACTCCTGATCAGGAGTTCACACCAGAGTCCTCTCAGAATAAGCATGCCCACACCCCATGCCCAGCCCTGCCCAGAGCTCCCTTTTCTGGGCCCCTCAGCTGTCCAAGGAGTGCCATGACTCACTCTTGTAACCACAGAGAACCAAATGTTCACTAAATATACACGTTTAGAGTCCTAGAAGATGATGTGGGATCCCACATCTTTTGTTTACTGCAATATCTGTTTATAAAGGTTATGCATGTTCATGGTGGGGGATTTAAACACAGTACAGTCTTATGACTCAGAAACACTAACATGATATTTTGATGTTTTTAAAACAAAATAGGCATTGTGCTTTTTGTGTACTACTTTCTATTCTAATTTGTTCATGGTAAATATGCTTCTTTCTGTACTATTTTTTCCCTATTACTTAATATTCTTCAAAAACATGATTTTTTAAAAAATGTTTACTTACTAACTTTTAAGAAAGAGGGAGGAACAGAGAGAGGGAGACAGAAAATCCCAAATGTGGGGCTCGAACTCACAAGCCATGAGATTGTGACCTGAGCCGAAACCAAGAGTCAGTCACTTAACCAACTGAGCCACCCAGGCACGCCTCAAAAACATGACTTAAACAGCCATATAATAGTTCATAGAACAGTATATCAGATTTAGGCTTGCACTTATCATTGAATATTTACATTGTTTCCATTTTTCACTATCATAACAAAACTGTGATAAATATCCTTAAACCCATTTTTCTTTCTATAAAATTTGTTCCTTATTTTGAATGCTATTTAGGGACCCTCGGCCCATTGAGGAACATATTAAACCACAAGGATAGAATCAGCAAGTTTCAGGCTGTTGGAGGTTAGATGGGACAAATACCCTCTGCCTATTTTTTTCAACAAATAAATTGCAAGAAAAAAGAGGAGGAAGGGACAACCTATTGGAAACTTCGATGAAAAGATACGTGAGATATCAACAATTGCTGTCCATGGACTTTTCTGTGGATCCGAATTGAGACACCTTTAAAAAGTTTTTAAATGAGAACACAAAAATTTAAGCATCCACAACATATTTGATAAAAAGGAATTAGTGCTATTTTTAAGATATGATGGTGGTCTTGTAGTTATATTTTTTAAGTCTGTGTATCTTAGAAATAGAAATTAGTTACTTACTCGTAGAATGATTTCTGATACTTCAGAAACAATCCACATGTAATGGGAACTGGTGGGGATAAAAATCATATGAGATCAGCCATGAGTTGATAATTATTAAATTTAAGAAACAGGTATATGATAATCCACTATACTGCTCTCTTTACTAGAGTCTTACTTCTCATTGCATGCGGACAGTTGATTTACTTCTTAATTGGGATTTTTACTATGTCCATGAATTTTTTCATAAGAAACAGTATCCATTCTATTTGGAGGTGCGAGTTCCTCTAGAGTTCACAGGTCCAAGAGCCTGAGCTTCATCATCCCAGGCTCTGTGCAAGGGGTAGAGACATGGCATCATGTCCACCAAAAGTTAAAACCCATCATTTTGCCAACCAATGTTGTTGGAGTGTTAACTAGCATTATTATTAAATGGAAGCTATGCACCAATACTCCTCTTACAGTCAGGTGGAGGTGAAAGAGAATGTGGCCTTCAGAGCTCCCAGACCTGGAGCAAATGAGCTGGGAATCAAGCCTGTGACAAAGTTGCCTCTTCTTACCAACAGTCAGCTGTTTGTTTTTGAATGAATGCTGCTCAGGATATTGTAAGCCTTTGGTTAATGTCCAGAATTCTGAAAGAGTTGCATTTGACTGTTTTTGCCAGTGTTTGTGTTACTTGTATGGAGGAATGGATTTTAGAAGCCCTTACGCTGCCATGATGAAAGTACTTCTTGGCTCCCCCTCCTTCTGGAGACATTGGCTGCTCTAAAACCTTTCCTGATGATTTCCCTGACATGCAGGTCACCTGACACGTAGTTTTTCACCTTCTGCTACAACACCCTCTTTTTCTCTTTTTTCCTGTTATTGCAGAAAAGCCGTCTGTCTCTCTTACCCAGACTTCCCTCTCCATCCCTTCTCCTCTCCACAAAGATCTTATTTAATGATGATTTACTCTCCCATCATTTCTTCAGTCTGTCTCCCTGTCTTTATCTAGAGGTCTCTGTCACTTCTCCCTACAAGCATGCTCTGGCCTACCCTAGACTGAAAAAGGAAAGAAAACCTTCCTTCTGCTCAATGGCCCCTGAAGCTCCTACTTTATCCCCACTCTTTCACCCCACACTCACTGCCAGTTTAGTATCGATGCACAGCTTCCATTTGACAATAACAGCTCACACTCCATAAAGGCCTGCTCAGCGTGCTGGACTTTGTGCTAAATGCTTTATCTTTGTTGTTCCATTCAGTTATCCCAACAGTCTTGTGAGATCGGTGTAGTCACACCCATTTGCCAGATGAGAATACCAAGCTATAATGAAGTTAAATGACTTGTCGGAGGTCACACACCTTGTAAAAGGTGGCATATTCTTACCCATGTTGGTTGGACACAGAAGTCCATATTTTTTCAGCGGCTCTCCAGATTTCCCTGGGAGGGAATTTGATGTTGGCCAGGAAGAGGGATAGAAGTGCCTTCCCACACCTCTCCAGGTAGTCTGTTCATCCCTTCCCTCAGCGGCAGTGCTGATCACATGCACCTCATTCTTGGCTGCTCTCCAGTGGCCTCCTTGCCTGTAGGGGAGCTCTGGTGTGGAGGTGGAAGTGTGGATGTAGAGTTGGAGAGCTGCGTGTAAACCCTGCCTCCACCGCTGGGTTTGCCTATGGGAAATTACTAACCTGGTTTGCACAGTGAGCTTGAGATAGCAACCTCATGGCGCTGTCACAGTCACATCTGGGAAAGTACTGGACATATACTAAGCCCTCAAGTACCAGTTTTTGCCCCTAAACTTCTGCAGTATGGCTTACCACTCACCACTGCATGGAATAGCTTCTCTTGAAAAGCACTGGTGAGGCTTTTTTAAAAAAAATGTTTATTTTTGAGAGAGAGAGAGAGAGAGAGAGAGAGAGACAGGATCCAAAGTGGGTTCTGCACTGACAGTAGACAGTCTGATGCGGCGCTTTCAAGCCGTGAGATCGTGACCTGAGCCAAAGATGGACGCTTAACCAACTGAGCCGTCCCACTGCTGAGGCCTCTTCTAATCACCAAATCCATTACCTCTTCTCAGCTGTCAGCCACCTTGACATTTCTGCAGCAAGTTCCAGTTATAGAAAAGATTATCTATTCCTATTGCTCTTAGTTAAGATCCCCAAACTAAAAATGCTCCCCAGTTCACCAATGTAAAGGGCTTCTGGAAAGCTCAGCTCAGTGGGTCTCAACTAGAATATGCCTCAGAATCATGAGGAAACTTAATAATGCATAGTCCCAGGCTGCCAGCCATTCTGAACCATGGGCTTAGGTTGGAAAACTACAACAGATGTGAATCTTTGTCATTTGATCCAGTCCTGGACTTGGAAAAAATAGTAATTAAAGTTGAAATGTCCTTACCAGTGGCCATGTTGTCTCTACAAGTATGAAGATGCCCCAAGATTGTGCAGGTCTCATGGAATATGTTACAGGAGAGAAAGGGCACAGGAAAGTAGGGAAGAAGTTCTAGGCCAACCTAGCAGGTGCCTGAGTCCCAGATGAATGGGGGCAGGCCCATGTCCCGAGCACTCCCAGACCTGGGCTGTTCTGTGACCATGAAAAAGGCCTCCACACCTGTAGTGCTGCCTGCCTCCAAGTGTGGAGATAGGTGAAGGTCAGCCAGGCTCCTGAGGAAGCTCCGGGTGTTCAGGGTAGCGAGGCACCTGCCTTGAGGCTCAGGATGACTGCAGTCTGTCACCAGAGCAGGCCAGCTGTAGTCTGAGGTGGCCTGTCTGTTCTTTGCCCTTGCAGGGCCGGCCATGATGGAGGTGGCTCCCTCATTCTCCAGTGTCCTGAAGGACTGCACCGTCATTGAGGGCCAGGACTTTGTGCTGCGGTGCTCAGTTCAGGGGATCCCGGTCCCCCAAATAACTTGGCTGCTCAATGGTGAGTTCCCCCTGCTTCAGCCTTCTGGGCCGTTGGCCCTGCCTGCATTCTCACTCGGGCTTCCCTCATTTATTACTCAGAACCAGCTATGCATAAGAAGGAAATCCCGGTCACAGAGGTCACAGGTGCAGAAATATCACAGCCTACTATTGCCTGGCTGGGGACACTGGGCAAGTTATGATTCCTGTCTGAGCCTTGAGGTCCTGCAACATAGGGATAACGTCAACTACCTTCCAGAGTGGCAGATGTGGAAATTAAGATCTTTAATACAAAACAGTTAACTTGCCTGGTACATGGGTGCACAAGCAATTTGGTTCATTTCTGTGGCCAGGCTCATAGTAGGCCCTCAATATATATTTGTTGAGTCAATAAATGAACAAATTAAATTAGCAAACCACACTAGAAGGTATTCATGGATCCTCACATTTTATTTAGTGGCAGATGGTTTGGGGATTCATAGACCAGTAGTATTTTTTAATGGCATAGTCATAGACATGCCCACTTTGTTTGTTTTTGCCTGGTTTGTTTTTGCTTGGAAAAAATTACCTATTGTATATTATCACTCTTCTCTTTTTTAAAAAGGCTTTCAATTCCAAAGTTATGGGAGGACTCTAATTTTAGAACTAACAACAATCCATAACATTGATGACATTGATCAGTA
Source organism: Crocuta crocuta (assembly GCF_008692635.1). Classification (NCBI taxonomy): domain Eukaryota; kingdom Metazoa; phylum Chordata; class Mammalia; order Carnivora; family Hyaenidae; genus Crocuta; species Crocuta crocuta. Next base: position 2,215,790 of record NW_027530544.1, on the reverse strand, counting down.
TCTACTTTGGGGATCCACAAGGAGGGTGAAGGAACACTTACCCATCGGGAGACAAAGGGCACTTCTCTACCATCGAATGGTCGGGTGACCTTGAACACCTTACTTTACCTCTCTGGGTATCAGCTTTATGGGTGAGGAAATGGGCTGGAACAGATGGTTTGGGACCTCAGCCAGTTCTCAAGGCTGGTAGAATAGGCTCTTTAAGGGACAGCAGCACCTGTCACCTATGCACCAGACAGCCCCTAGTTGTTTATCCCATTGATGTGTTGTTACCTGTGAACCTTCCAAGTTGGTATAGTTTGCTTAGGCTTTGGTAGAAATTATCTCTAGTCAGTGAGAGAAGGTGCCATGCAGCCTTTCTACATGTCATCTTCTTGGGCAAACAAGTGAAAGTTGAGGTCACCCTTCCCCCCGCCCCTCTCTATGGACAGAGCTTCTGTTGGATCCTGTGCCTGGCTACAAAGAGGCAGCCTCCTTGCAGCTGGAACTGACCATGGACGTTAAGGACTAGTAATGGATCTGAGCAAGAGAGTTTCACTTCCCTCTGGCTCAGAGTCCAGACCAGGGGTCAAGAAACATTTTCAATAAAGGGCCCGACAATAAATATTTTCAGATTTGCTGGCCCTACAGCCCCTAGCACAACTACACAACTATGCTATTGTGGCACAAAAACAGCCAGAGACCAGATGTAGATGAGTAAGTATGGCAGTGTTGCAATAAAACTTTATTTGTGGACACTGAAATGTGATTTTCATACAATTTTCACAGATCATGCAATATTTTACCTCTGACCTTTTTTTCAACGATTTAAAATATGTAAGATCTATTCTTAGCTTCCACAGGCTGCAGGTCAGATTTGGCCCATGAGCAGTAGTTTGCTGACCCCAGGTCTGTACCCCTCAGGGACTGGGAAAAGCAACCCCGCCGTCTTATTCTTGGTGAATCTTGGCATTTCCACACCATTACCACTAGAGGGAGATCGTGCTCAAGTTCCCTTGACTGCTGACTCTGGTCTTCCCAATCTTGGGTCCCAAGAGTTCTGGGTCTCCCAGTTCTGCCATTCCGAGTGCCCTGAGCCAACAGCTCCTTTCTGGGGCCACTATTCCATCCTATGCTTGTAGGGCCAAAATGAGGTATGCCCCAGTAACAAAACAGGTCTCAAACATTTTACTGGCACATTTCGACAGCAGAGGCCCTTTGATGTACTGGTATTCTCAAGGAAGATAGGTTTTAGGGTGTCATTTTCACAAAAAGCAAAGAGTCTTGATGAGTCATCTCAGTAGCTGGATCCTGACCCCTTGCCTTCCCTAGTCCCCAGCCCCACCTTTATGAAGTGCAGTAGGCAGGGCAGAATTCCCTCCCCCTCCCCCCCCCC
>NW_027530544.1:2190715-2214291 GCF_008692635.1 Crocuta crocuta | reverse complement strand
TGCTTGCCTAGCAGTCTCTGCAGACTGTCCTGGAGACACAAAGTGTTGCTATGTGCAGAAGAAAACATTGCACTGCTGGGATAGGACTTCTTTCTGTACTTTCTCCCTCCCCCACGGCCCACCCTCAATTTTATGAAGTGCAAACCAGGCCCCTGGGGCCCGACAAGGGAAGAAACTGACAGTTGCTTCCTATATGGTGAACAGACACATTCCTGTTCTAAGGCCAGAATCTTCAGTAATGAGATTTTCTCCCCCCTGGAAATGAAAGCTCACATCCTGGAATGATAAAGTCCCGGGAACATACAGCAGTACTGAAACCACTGACATTCATAGCATATACTTCTGTCTCCCTGCAGGACTTTATGTGACCTGAATAAAGGGTCTCTTGTGGCAGGGACTCTGGGAAGAAGGGGCCGGAGTCACTTTTACTTTCCCATGTTTATCTTTTCCATGGACCCTAAAACGTACTGAATGCACCTAATTGCAGCCTCAGATGGAGGTCACACAACTGCCCTTGATGAATATCTGCAATGGGAAATGGAATCATTGTTTCTGGACATGTCTAAAAGGAGCCAGGAGCCTCGTGCTGTCTGGGTGAGGCCTGTTGTGCCTGGAGCTGGGCTATGGGCCAGATGACCCTGTAAGATTCTTCCCAGGCTCAGAATTCTGTGAAGTCCAGGATGTGGATGTAAAGATTGTTTCTTTAAACAAACTGCACAGAACTGTGTCCCTCTCCCTTCTGCCTTCTTGAATGCCTCCAGAATCTCCCCCACCCCAACAGCCCTCCCAGCCACAGCCCTACTCCTGTGCCTCCCTCCCCGGCACCCGCTTCCTTCTCCACCTGCAGGCCTCTGTCCAGCTGGCTAGGAGTGGGCCTGACATGTCGTCAGCCCCTGGTGGATCTGAGCAAGCGTGGCGACATGACAACAGCAGCCCTGCAGAGGACAGGGCCCGCATCCTCTCCCCTGCGAACCCCTGAGCCTTCCTGTGCTTCCCTCCACAGAGCAGCCCATCCAGTACGCTCACTCGTCCTGCGAGGCCGGCGTGGCCGAGCTCCACATCCAGGACGCCCTGCCGGAGGACGATGGCACCTACACCTGTCTGGCCAAGAACACCTTGGGGCAGGTGTCCTGCAGCGCCCGGGTCACTGTCCATGGTAGGAGCCTCTGGGCACCTCTCTAGAAGCACCTTTGCTGCAGACATCTGCTTTGGAGAAAGAGCACTGCACCTGAAGGCAGGCAGGTGGAGGAAGTAGCCTCTAGAATGGCCACACAGCGACAGGGGTGTGCCAGGGCTGATGAATATTCAAATGCCAGCTCCCCACTCCTCACCCAACCTGGGCTGAGGGAAGATGCAAGGGAAGGAGGCGAGGGCTCCCTTGGCTCAAGAAGCTCCCAGTGTGAAGCCTTTGCACACTGAAAAATGACCTAGGAGGACTCACATACCCCCTTAGGACTTGGGGGTCTCACAGATGCCACTTCCCGTGCTGGGGACTACTGGGTGACAGAGTGCTGGTACTGAGGCCTTGAGAGGCTCACAGGTTGTTACCCTTCTCCTTCGGCCCCCGCTCCTTCCCACCAGCCTGGGCTTGTTTTCATACATCACCAGCCTGGTGTCCAGTAATCTGATTATCATGGTCGTCCATTGATCCCCGCCAAGCCCTTAGTCCCAGGAAGTGTCAGGGGAGCCACAGCACTCACAACAGAGCTGTCTGCGCTGTGGTGTCAGCGAGCATGGGGACAGCGCCGGGGGAATGCTTCCTGGGGCCAGGGTGTTCAGGTAAGCCTGCCTCCCCACCCTCACCCGGGCCTGGGCCCGGGCCCCCAGCTCCTGTGTGTGACTGGGGCCTCAGTGCTTGGACCGGGTGCGCTGTGTCCTGTTTTCCCAGCACACTGGCAGGAGACCATGTCTCTTCTCTCTGTCCCCCAGGGCTCAGGCCTCGTGGGGACAGTCTCCCTGTAACGTGAGCAGCTACCTTCTGGGAGGGCACAGGACATGGTTTCACTAAAAAGGGCAAGAGAAAAATTATGTGCTGGTAACTGCGTTAAATACTTTCTTCTTTAGACCTCAACAGTCTGGGAAGGGCAGCGCTCTCCCTATTTTACACAGAAGGGTCTGGAGGTCTTAAAACGTTAATGCAACTTGCCTAAGCACACAAGCTAGCAAGTGGAGCTGGCCTTTCAGACCCAGATCCTCATAACCCTAAGCCTGGGCTCATTCCCTTGCCCAGCCCTTTTCTAGTGTGCATCTGCTGGCCCAAAGGAGAGCCTGGGCCCTGTAGCCCGGCAGTGTCGCCCCTTAGGGATTAAGGGGCTCACCCTGATGCTGGCTCTGTGAGGCACCCTGCCAAAAAGGGGCATACTCCCTGGCCTCCCCAATATCTCTGAGGCGCCTTAGCATGGAGTCATCACCCGGAAACTGGCCTCTGCTTCCTCTCAGGAAGCTGTTCACACCCAGGTGGGAGCCTGAGTCTGACCCCCGGGAATTTGTCAGCCAGAATTCTGGCTGTCATATCGATCCCCTTTATCCTCTCAGATCTCATTTCATGGCTCGTTGAGGGGGCTTGGGAATTGTTGTAATTAAACAAGAACAGATCTGAGCCTCATCTCCTTGGGAGCAGCCCTCACCTTCCCAACAGGGGACTCTCCTTGGAGGTCCACACGGCCTACCCCAGTCTAGTAACAGGCGAGAGGGCCACAATGACGTGTGATGAGCCTACTGTCTGAGACTCTCCCGGCTAGCTTCAGCCTTTGGCCCCGCTAATCCAGTGCCTGTCCCCACTTGCCTGGCTTTAGATTGGATTAAAGAGACCCAGCTGAGCTAATAGCCCTGCTGGAGGTGGGGGTCCCCAGACGAAGGATCAAGGGGTCTTTGGGGCTGTCCTCCACCTCCCCAGGTCTGTGGGAGGAGGGGGGCTGGGATGATTGCCTGTCCAAACACGTTTTAAAGAAGAAACAGGTCCCCAGCAAGAACTCTGCCAGAGCCCTTTGGGTTTGCTCTGAGGACAGCCCTGCGTGGGTGAGAACTCCCTCCCGGTGTGGGGATTTACTGGCCTGTGAACGCCAAACAGAGGCTCAGATACCATAAATGGTGAAGCAGGCTGAGAGTCGCAGCCACGCGCTCAAGCCGCGGGCTGGGCCGTCTGCACAGGAGTGGGCGGGCTGACTACGTGACACCCCCGGCTCCCAGCCCCAAGGCACTTGGGCAGCTCGAGTCCACATCCTGCACCAGCCTTGGCTCTGGAGTTTTTCTTACTTTATTGGCAACTCCTGTGGCCCCAGGTCTCTGGGGGCGGCTGAGGGCTGAGGGTGACTGCAGGAGAGGCGTTCGTTTCTACTGTACCACGCGCTGTTCCCGCCTCCACGTCGCTGCCCAGGGCTTGGCCTTTCTACTCCCGTAGCACGTTGTGGGCCACAGTCTCATCCCGGCTGTGCAGCAGGCTGCCTGGCGACCTGAGGGCCGTTCGTCTCTCCGGGCCTCACTCTCCTCTTCTGTGCAGTGAGGACACTGATAGTCACAGCCCCGGTGCTGTGAGGATTCAGTTAATGAATGCGTGTAATGTCCTTAGAACACAGAGGAGTGCTCAGTGTATGCTGACCTCCACACACACACCTTTAAGCAAGGTAAAATGCCAAGTCTAACCAGTTTTACCAAAGGACCAACTTTGCCACAGTGAATAGGCGGTTGTCTGACGGTCCATACACCTGTTCATTGGTTTTTAGCAGGGGGAGAAAATCAGAATCTGAGAAAGGAGGGATTGGGCCAGACTTGAGAGCCAGAGGAGCAAGCCATTCTAAGGGCTGTGGCCACGAGAGGGCGCCTTTGAGCAGAATGCCCTCTCCGTCGGGTTTCCAGGGGGTTGGTTTCCAGGGTGGCTCTGCTGCAAGATGTGCCAGAGAGTCCCACAGATGCTCAGAGGAAGGCCAGGCAGGGTTGCTTTTGGTCACCTCTTTAGCCAAGGTTCTGTGGTCCAGAAATCGCTGGCCCAGCACTCTGACATGACTTCTGCAGCTGGTTTACCCAGCTTTCTCTGTCTCCTCTTCACTGCAACCCCTTTCTCCAAAAGCTGTGTCTCTCCCCAAACAAACGCCACTTCCTCTAGGAAGCCCTCCCTGGTATCCCCAGAATGAATTATCTACTGGCTGAACCACCCTTATCACTGCGCTTATTTGTCAGTAAATCTGTACTGAGCCCCTGCTTTGTGCCGTAGGCAGGACCGCTAAGCTCTGCCTTCACCGTGTGTACTTTCTGATGGGGAGACACCCAACAGTCAGCACCTGGTTTAATCAAATACTGACAGAGAAGGGTGCAAGGGGTCCTTTCGGATGATGGGTGGTGAAGGAAAGCTCTAGGCGGAGGTAACTTTTGAATAGAGCCTTCGGTGAGCTGGAGAGAGTGCTCCAGACAGGCGACACAGTAAGCGCAAAGGCCCTAAACTTGAGAACAAGAGCAGCCGATTCAAGGACCAGCGAGATACCTGGTGTGTCTGGAGCATGGAGAGTAGGTGGCCAGTGGTAGAGAATGAGTTCAGAGAGAGACACAGGGGCACATCACGCGGGGCTGCTGTGGGTAAGGAGCTCACGGTTTTCTTCTTCCTGTGGAATTTTACTCTAGCTGCTGTTTCATTGTCTTCCCTGCCAGACAGTTGGCTCACTGAGGGCAGGGAATTTGTCTTACTCATTACTGCGTGTAGAATGTGAGCATGTGTTCAGCGAATGGATGAAGATGCACGGAGGTCGGTGATCTCCCCAGGGTACCCCGCCACCTCCCCACTTGCACGTTGGCATGTGCAGGAAATCCACAAACTAGCTCTCAAGAGACCCTCAACAAAGACTCCTCCTTTCCTGCCCCCCTCCCGGAAATAAATCCCCATAGTTAACCAGGACTGGAAAGCCCTCCCTCACCACCCTGACCCAGGCTGGAGACTAAAGGGTGATGTATCTAAATTCCTGCAAAGCCTAGGGAGATCTGAGGGGAAGTAAATATTTCAGTGTATTTGGACTGAGTCATTGGGGTTAGGGAGAGACTTCCTTAGGCTAGAATATTTTAGTTTGTCTCCCTCTGAAGTATCTTTGTCAAGGCTAAAATTCTTAAGTGACTAGATTTACTAACCTGCTAATTATGCCTATTTTGACGGAGTGTCTCAGCCTAATGGTTGTTTATTTAATGGAAGGCTTACTGGGCCTCTTTTCTTTCTTTTTTTAATGTTTTTATTTATTTTTGCGAAGGATTGCACATGCAAGCAGGGAAAGGCCAGAGGGGGAGGGAACAGGGGATCCGAAGTAGGCTCTGTGCTGACAGTAGGGAACCTGATACGGGGCTCAAACTCAGGAACCTTGAAATCATGATCTGAGCCAAGGTTGGACACTTAGCCGACTGAGCCACCCAGGCGCCCCAACTTGCTGGGCCTCTTAAAGGCATCTCAGGACGTGAACTGGTGGTAAATTAAAAATAAACAAACAAACTGATTTCTAGAGAAAAAAAAAGAAAGGAAAGAAGTATATTTATTGGAGTCTTTGTTTTGGGGAAGAGCCCCTAATGAAAATACTAGGTGCCAAGGTGTGCAGCCATCACTGGACAATGGGTGCATCAGTAAGAGCCCCGATTGCTTTCAGCTGAGTGACAGGCACTCGTGGGGGGCAGCTTGGAGCCCAGACAGCCGCCTGCCACCGCCCCTCTCCCAAGTTATGCTGAGGTACTCTGGATGCCGTATCATCTGTCTGGTGGTGTCAGGTCCGGGCCCTGCCCTCTATAAGCTTACAAGCCCTGAAAACATTTGTAATACTTATGTTAGCTAAAGAGAAACTTCTTGAAGAAAGATCAACTTTGGTTTTATTTTTTTGTGTGTGTTTTAAGTACTTTGGTTCACCCGCAACATCCATCCAAAGTCTTTAAAAATTTTTTTTAATTGATTTATTTATTCTTAGAGAGAAAGTGTGGGGAAGAGAGTCATACCATCCCAAACAGGCTCCCAAGCTCAGCGAGGAGCCCATCGCAGGGCTCGGTCCCACAACCCTGGGATCATGGCCTGAGCCAAAAGCAAGAGTTAGATGTCAACTGACTGAGCCACCCAGGTGACCCACAATATTCTAGTTTTACATAGGCTGACTACAGCAGAAATGGGGCTGTGCAACATGTGGGTTCTTCGTGTCACAGAAAGACCTCTGAGCATATGTGTGTGTGTGTGTGTGTGTGTATGTGTCCATATCATTGAACTGTGGCCTTGTTGGACAATTAAAGATGTAGAACTGTCTACCTCTCCAGGCCACCGTTGGTGCTGTCTGTTATTTACTTGCTTGGAGTAAATGCCATCCAGAATTATAGCCTTGTGTCCCTAACAACAAAATGTGATCTGTTGCTGTGATGGTGTGGTGGAGAATGTGGTTTCCAGGCACTCGTTCGGAGGGAGCATTGGGTGGTTTGGATGCTATACCTTTACACTTAGAGTTTGATGATAACTTCTGAGTCAGTAAGAAGTCTGTGGTTGCAGTGATTCCTGCTTCACATCCAGCAGCCCTGTCATTTCTGGTCAGAGGTCTTTTGGGGGGTGTCATATGTCATTATTTCTTTTCATTCTTTTCCTTGCACACTTCTACTCCCATTTGTTTCTTAGTTTCTAGAGAAGTCAGTAGGGGGGAAAAAGGCAACAGAGCAAGGCCCTGCAAGAAAGAATCTCTTTTTATGACATAGAAATAGAAGTTTTGTTGAATCACCAAGTAGGTTTATTTGGTGAGGAGACAGACTTTTGTTGAAAGAGAATCCAGATACCTTGCTGGGGATTTACACGTTGCAAAAAAGCCCTGCAAATAGGAAGGGCAAATAGGAAGGTAAGCTTCCTTTGATGAGTGCTCTGGAGTCAACAGTGATGGCATTTAGGGAGAGGAGGAGGCTAGTTTGTGATCCCTGGACCATGCTGGGCTTCGAGCACCAAATAAAGAAAGAAGGGAAGACTATGCTTCCAGAACTCCCCGTCAGTTGGTGATTTACTGACTTTCCATAGTATAACAGGGTTTGGAGTGAATCAGAGCTGCTGCTGGAATGGTATTTTGCATTGTAATGACTAAGCAGAATAGCTTGCCAGCCCTTTTCCCTCCAGCTATGCAGTTGCAAGAGGTCTGTGTGTCTGTGCATGGAGGCATTAGGAGACAGGGTGTTAGGAAGTAGGGGAGGGCCATTCCACGCCCATTTTCACTGGGTGACCACCTGTGAATCCAGGGATGTGGGCAAGCTGCTGATGGACAGGGCCTGAGGCTCTGAGAGTGGGTCTCAGTACATGGCCATAAATAAGACCAACAGGCGGTGGTCCCTCTGTAGGGGAGAGTCCTGGGGGGCTCCGTAGATGGTAGGGTGTTTCCCACCAACACTCTGTCTCTGTTTTGTATGTCTGTGTCATCTGTTTAAACACTTTCCCACAGTTGTTTTTGTTTTAATCAGAAATAAGTTTTGAATGAGCTGGGAACCTGCTAGGGACCATTGTCAAGGCAAACTACTCAAAGTGTCAACATGGGTATTTAATGCAAGTTTGGATCCATAAAAAACATGAGCCTTTGAAGAGCATCAGGTTGGCTAATAAAAGGAGATAGGTGAAGAAAACGTACTTTTTTTCTCTTAAAGTTTACTTATTTTGAGAGAGAGAGAGCACACGGGCGAGTGTGGGGGAAGGGGAGAGAGAGAGGAGGAGAGAGGGAGAGACAGTCTCAAGCAGGCTCCATGTTCAGCGCAGAGCCTGATTCCAGGCTCGATCTCATGAATAAGAGACCGCAACCCGAGACAAAATCTAGAGTCAGACACTTAACCGACTGAGCCACCCTAGAAACCACTTCTTCTTCTTTTTTTTAAATATTTTTATTTATTTCTAGGAGAGAGAGAGAGAGAGAGACAGCGTGAGCAGGGGAGGGTCAGAGAGAGAGGGAGATACAGACTCTGAAACAGGCTCCAGGCTCTGAGCTGGCAGTCAGCACAGAGCCCGACGCGGGGCTCGAACCCATGAACCGCGAGATCATGACCTAAGCGAAAGTCAGATGCTCAACCGACTAAGCCACCCGGGCGCCCCTAGAAACCACTTCCTTCTAGGGGAAGAACAGGAGGATCATTGTGGTACAGAGGGAGGGCTGAGATCACAGCCAGCCCCTGGGAGGAAGGCTGCAGAGGCTGCTTAATTTCAAGCCCAAGAGAAGCTAACAGCCTCGTTCATGTCTCCAGGTTTGATGAATTATACAGGTTATTGTATAAGAATTAATGAGAACAGTAACAAGTACACCTGCTGTGTGAGTATTTAACTCTTTCTCTGAATAAGAGCTTCTCAAAATATAATATTGCATTCATACCAGTTCATGAGAGTGTTTTAAACTATCAATTAGTGTGTTAATGAGGAACATTATTTTTTTTAAGTTTATTTATTTATTTTGAGACAGAGAGTGCAAGTGGGGCAGGGACAGAGAATGGGAGGGAGAGAATCCCAAGCAGGCTGCGTGCTGTCAGCACAGGGCCCGATGCAGGGATTGACCTCATGAACCATGAGATCATGACCTGAGCTGAAACTAAGAGTCTGATGCTTAACCAACTGAGCCACCCAGGCACCCCAAGAAACATTGTTTTAATAGAAAAAGTCTAATTGGTTAGAAAAGCGGGGTCATCTTCTTTAATTCCAGTAACAAGTCCACTTTCCACCTTTGAATGAATTCCACGTGACAGGTGGAGGAAGCCCGTGCCCGGAGGAGAGGCAGCTGCCCACCAAACCCAGCTAATTAGCTGCAGAACCAGGCCTGCGGCTGATCAGCCCCCCACGGTGCCCCCTCCTCTGGTTCTCAGGGACCTCGACAAGTCCTCAATTGGATACTTCTGCTTCACGAGAGCAAGAAGTTCATGTTCAAGTTCATGCCGAGATTCTGCAAAAACAATTTCTGATAAGTCAAAAGAGAGCAAGAGTGGCCAAGGAGGAAAAACCTGGAGGATCAGCAGGGGGCCCTTCCTTTTCCCTCCCTCCATCTCCTCTCTGCTCTGTAGTCTACTGCTCCTCCCCCTTCTCAGGTCCCACTACGTCGATATGGCATCATTTTGGCCTATCAGCAGACTGTTTCTAAGTATTCCTGATCTCAGTCCTTGTCTTTCCATTGAGGACAGGCTTGATTCATTCCCTTTCTCTCACAGTGGAATGGGGCACCCCATAGCCAGCTACTCAGCTAAATGACAGAGTGAGTCCATGAATGACTAGAGAGTCATCAGCCAAGTGACCAGGGAGCCATGGATGAGTTCATATTCAGTCTTTAATCCTAGGCCAGTAAATCAAGGGGGCTGGACCCCTCCTGGAGTCCAAAGAGAAGATCTTCCCTGGGCTTGGCTTCAGAAGAGCAGCAGGAAACACAGATGTGGGGGAAACCCAGGTGTATTTAGTCCAGCCCCATTTGAGCTGGGTAGCACATCCATCACTGGGTCCCTGGGACCCCTCCCTTGCCATCTGTGTGCCACAGCCAGTGCCTGCCACACACCCCCCCCCCAGATGAAAAAGGCTCAGGTTCCCTGGGCCACTGGGGGCCTTTTGCCTGAGACCCTGGCCCACCACCTCCCCGTCTTCAAAGCAGGGCTGTGCAGATGATAGCCAAAGCATGACCCCAGAGGCCCCCCTCTCTCGGGTAACTGGTGAGTCTGGGCATGGACACAAACAACGACGTTCCCAGTGGAATCTAGGCGGCTGGCCTTTGTTCTCAGGTCAGAGGGAGTGTCCAGACCAGGTCCCTGGTGGCCATATCAGCCCCAGGATCTTAGGACAGGCCACCTCCCTTCTCTGAGCCTCAGCAATCTCCAACATAAGATGGGGACGCCACCTGCCCTCCCTCTGAGGATGGTGAGGATAACACCGAATGAGCTGCGATCATCCTTCTGAATCCTCAAGTGCTGGACTCTGCAAAGCATTGTTGTGAGAGAGGCAGCTGCCAACGCCCTTCCAGATGTCTGTCTGGTTAAATGGGATTACCCCGGTTTGGAGGACAGTTCTCGTTGTAGTTACCGTCAGATTGAGGGTGACCAACCAAAAAGTCAGTTGGATTAGGAAAGGCAAAAAAAAATATTTTTATACTTATTATGTACCAAATTTTGTTCTAGCCATTTTATATATGTTGCTTCTTTTAATCTTCTAAAACCCCTGAAGTACTTATCATGCGTTATACACTTACCAACACTATATCATCATCAGGAACTGATAACTGGGGCACCTGGGTGGCTCAGTCGATTAAGCATCCAGCTTTGGCTCAGGTCATGATCTCATGGCTTGTGGGTTCAAGCCCTGCGTCAGATTCTGTGCTGACACCTCAGAGCCTGGGGCCTCCTTCTGATTCTGCGTCTCCCTCTCTCTCTGCCCCTTCCATGCTCATGCTCTGTCTCTCTCTCTCAAAAAAAATAAATGTTAAGAAAAAAAAAAGAACTGATGAAAACTGTGGGTTGGAGAGCTTGCTTCAGGTCACACCACTGGAGCAAGGAATTCAGAGCACCAGTTTCCCTCTGTCTTCTTATTTTATCTAAGTCTGTACAAGAGGGAGCATAAACTGGTGCACAGTGCACAGGCCCCAGATGAGACAGAGCAATTTGTTTGGCTTTGGAATCACGTGAAATACACATGCCTGACTCTTTTTACCTGGCTGACCCTTGCTTTGCATTAGCTTTCCTCCCCTGGCCAGGGTCTAGGTCGGAGGTCAGCAGATAAGACATCTGTCCTTAGAGTTCACCGGTGGAGAAGCCTGGCTGCCTTGGAAGAGACGCCCTGCAGAGTATCTGGTCTTACCACCAGAAGACCTGGATGTGAGCAATAGCTGGCCCCGTGGCCTTGTGCAGGTCACCTCACCTGAGCATGCCCTGGCCTCTCTATCAGGAAAGTGGGGTGGCAGTATTGGGACTGGGACTTCAGGGTTCTAGTGAGGGCTGCTTTTCTCGGGCCACCTACAGAAAACTACTTGCCCCAGAACTGAGATCCTCACTGGCCACGGCTCCTTAATCCCAGTGCGGAGTGGGTGTGTGTAGGGAGGCTCAGTTGGTTTCTGATCCTGAGAACTTGGGGTGGTTGAATGCTAGGGATGACTCAACCATTCACTAGCCTAGATTCCACCCCACTGGTCCCATGTGAGCCCAGACTGTAGGTCTGAGGCCAGGTTCATTCTGCACACTTACTTCCAGTCACTTCCGTCTGTCCTTCATCCAGGCCCAGGGCCTGGGGAAGACAGAGCAGGTCTGGGACCATGGTAGCATGGGACTCCGTGTCTCCCAGGCCAGGCACCCACAACTCCTCTCTCTCCTGGAGGGGTGCAGCCAGGTTGTTCTCTAATTATTTTGCATTTTACATCTATCCCAGAAGAGTTTTAAGCAATACATTTGTATTCCTAACAGTATTTGCCTCAGGTCATGTAAAAAACGAGTCTGTGATCCTTGGGCAAAGACCCCATCTGTGTTCCTTTGCAGCTGATAACCCACAAGTAATGGAGCCCAGGTGGGTAAGTGTGAGTCAACATCCGTGTCAGCCTCACACAGAAGGCCTCATTGGTGCTGAATAGTCATACAAAGTATGTTCACGTTATCTCTTTAAAACTCCCCAGGTCCCAGGATTATACTGTTACTACCTTAAACATGGGAGGAAGTTGAGCTTCAGAGGCAGTGGCTTGCCCCAGGCCAGGCCCCCGGCCTCAGACCCTACATTTCCCATGGCTTTCAGAGCATAGTAAGCTGCGGCATGGAAGGTGGTGCCCAGGCCACCCTCGCAGGAGAGGGAGGCACAGATCTGCTTTCAGTCCCCACAGTCCCCTGCACCCGTTGTGTGCAGGCCAGTGTGCAGGCCAGTGTGCAGGCCAGGAAACCTGGCCGGGGGAAGACCCGAGAGAGGGTAGGGGCCAAGGAGGAGCCGCCACTGGATCAAAGGAATCTGTGGTGTTCCCACAGCCCTAGGAATGCCCATCTACACGGCCCTCTGAAGCTGGGGGCTGGCTGAGGCAGCAGAGGAGCAGGAACCGGGGGAATCTGGATAGGCAAAAACATTTTGTCCTCAAGCCTCAGTCTGTGCAGGACAGGAAATTCCTCAACTCTCCCGAGGCAGCCTGCTTTCCTGGTCACTCGGCCCAGCCAGGGAGACGAGATCTCTGCACTTCCAATAGTGGGCTTCCCTGAGCCCAGTCCCGGGGCCTCATGTCAAGAGCAAGCCTGCCTTGGCTGCCCTCTGCCAAAGGCAGTCATGTTGAGACTCGGGAGGAGGATGCAGTGGTGACCTGAGAGCACATCCTCCGGTCACAGAGTGTCGGGCCGCCCTGCCTCAACTGCTCTTGTGCTCTGGCTTCATACCCTTCACAGTGCACCTGCCTTGGGAGAGGTTTTCTTCCAGCATCCTGAGCCTTCTCAGCGTCTCCCATCCTCATTTCCAGGGGCCATGCCAGGAGAGCTCTGCGGTGGGCTGTATTCTGTTTTTAGTGCCAAAGGAGAGAAAATCGGTGGCAAATTTGGAGTTTGGCTTTTCTCAGGCATATAATGCACCTTGGAGATGTATCTCCATGGCTATGGGCTTCCTGAAAATCTGATATAGGTGGCGCTTGCTAATAAGAACCCCAAATATCACAGTCCCTGTCCCCCAAAACTTAGAGTTTAAGTTAGGGGTATCATAGCCCCCTCCCTCCTTCCCCCTGCCCCCACCAAAAGACAAAAACAAAAAAGCTACAGAAATTAAAGGTCAGAGCCACCTGGTTCTCAGTGCAAAGGGCAAGATCAGAGACTGAGCAGTCACGAGCTCGTCCTGCCCCAGAATTGTCCTGTGTGGGAAGCTGACCCCACCCGCTCAGCCACTTTGCTGCCCCTTCCCCTCCTGCTCACATGAGGCAGGTCAAAGCCCAGCCTGGGGAGTATTCCAAGAATAACGGAAAGCCTGTTTACTAACCCATCTCCCCGGAGAACAGAACAGGAGTGAGTGGGCCAGCCCTGAACCAGAGAGTTGTTCTAGTTTTTATCTTTGGGTAGCTGGTGCACTTCCTCCCGCTCTCAGAGACTTTCTTTCCCCAGTTTTCACTAAGATAATATTGATGTACAGTAAATTGCATGTATTCATGGTGTTTAATTTGAAACCTTCACCCATAAGATCTTCACCACAATCTTAAGAAATGAACATTTCCATCAACCCCAGATGCTTGCTTGTGCCCCTTCACAGTCCATCCCCATAAGCCCCAGACAAGCACTGATCTGCTTGCTGTCGCTGTATTTTGCATTTGCTAGAATTTTATATAAATGGAATCATCCAGTATGTGCATTTTCTTTGGCTTCCTTTATCCAATGTCATTTTTATGAGATTTGTCTCTGTTGTAGTAGCTGTTGTTAGTCTCTTTTTTTAAAAAAAATTTTAATGTTTATTTTGAGACAGAGTGAGCGAACAGGGGTGAGGGAGGACAGAGAGAGAGGGAGACACAGAATCTGAAGCAGGCTCCAGGCTCCAGGCTATCAGGACAGAGCCCGGTGTGGGGCTCGAACCCATGAACCATGAGATCATGACCTGAGCTGAAGTCGGATGCTTAACTGACTGAGCCACCCAGGTGCCCAATGGTCTGTTTCTTTGTATTCCAAGTAGTATTCCACTGCATAAATATAGGACACTTTTTTTATTCATTCATTTGTTAATGGACATTTGGGTTGTTTCTAGTTAGGGTCATTGGGAACAAGGCTGCAATGAATGTCTGTATACAAGTCTTTTTCTGGATGTGTGCTTTCATTTCTTCTGTGTAAATACCTGGGGCTAGAATGACTGGATCATATGGTAGATGCATGCTTAACTTTTTAAGAAACTGCCAAGCTGCTTTCAGAAGGGTCTGTACCATGCACGGGACAGCAGTGTGTGAGAGGGCCCAGCGCTCCACACCCTCGCCAACACCAGTGCTTGGGATGGTTGGTCTTGTATATTTGGGTCGCTCTTGTGAGCGTAGTATCTTTGGCTTTCCTGGGGTGTTTAAAAATCTCATGAGACGGCAACAGAGCATCACACAGCCATAGAAAAAGACAAGGAAACACTTCACTTCTGTTTTATGAGAGGCATCAAGGTGTATTGTTAAATGGAAAGATGCCCATAGTGTGTATAGTCTGCTATCATTTCCTTAAGAAGCTAGAAGAGTATAGTTACCTGCTCCTTTGTGTTATATACACAGACCATCTCTGGCGAGATGAACAAGAAACTGAAAATTGGGGGGCGCCTGGGTGGCTCAGTCGGTTGGGTGTCCGACTTTGGCTCAGGTCATGATCTCATGGTTTGTGGGTTCGGGCCCTTGTCAGGCTCTATGCTGACAGCTCAGCTCAGAGCCTGGAGCCTGTCTTTGGATTCTGTGTCTCCCTCTCTCTCTGACCCTCCCCTGCTCACGCTGTCTCTCTCTCTCAGACATAAATAAAACATTTTTAAAAAATAAAAAAAAAAAAAGAAACTGAAAATTGGTTGCCTCTGGGGAGAAGTGCCTGATGGTCAGAGGTCGGGGTAGAAGGGACACCTCACATACTCTTTGGTACTTTTTAAATTTTGTGCCATGTCAGTGTATCACTTATTTTAAAAAGTGAGTGAAATTTAAGAAAACAAAAAAACCTCCTCAAATGCCAGGTGTTGAAGTTCTCAGGAACCAGAGCCCAGATGGGGCGTGGCCTGTAGGGACCCCGCCTTCCCCTGGCTCTCAGGAAAGAGCGCTGGCATGCCAGGCAGAGAAACAGGCTCTCATTGTTCCCACTGATCTCCAGCACCTCCCTGCACTCCTTAGCTCTTAGCAATCCACCTCTGGAGGGAGCCTGAGCCTCAACACAGTCTTGCGCCCAGCAGCCATTTAGTCTGTGTTTGTTGAGTGAATAAATGACTGTTCATCCCACATTGTGTTGTCTGCACACAGAAAAGAAGAGCGACAGGAAGAGTGGGTACCTTCTGCCCTCGGCTCCCAGCAAGCCCGTCGCGCCCTTCTTCCTGCAGGGCCTCTCTGACCTCAAAGTCATGGATGGAAGCCAGGTCACCATGACAGTCCAGGTGTCAGGTCTGTGTCTGCATCTCTCTCCTCAGGGTATATGTGAGAATGGGCGTGGCTGCAGCGTGGACATTGCTCCCCCACGTCCCACTGAGATCTTTGACCCGCCAGAAGGTCAGCCTGGGACGGTCAGTCAGCGGACCCAGAGAAATGAGGCGTGCTGGTCCCTCTGTTCTGCTTCCTCCAGGCAGGATTTTCTGGATTCAAGGTTAATTCAGGGTGGCCTGGGGGAAGAAGATGACCACAGCTAGAGGGGCGGGGATTTGAGGGAACCATAATGGGACCAATGTAGCTGGAAGATGTTGAACACTGGCACAGAACCAGCCGATGTGAGAACTTCCCCGCTCTTGGAAGATAGTCTCTGTTGCTCTATTCAAGTTTAAGGTGAGAAGATAGAGCAGAGGTCCTCCTAAAACCAGGGCAGGATGACAAGAGCATGTGACAGCAGCCCACTGTGAGCTGTCACGGTGCTTGCTAGAGGCACGGCAAGAGAAGCCTGGGGACTCCGCTGCCACAGGCTTTCTAAACGGGCTTGTGCCCAAGCGCATCCGGAGTTTTCTGTTTCTTGCTGACCACACATCAGTCCCTCTGACAGCCTGGGGGTAACCCTCAGCTCCTCCTGAGCTGCAGAAGTAATGGAGATGAGCTGTGTGAGAACCAACGGGCTCCCCCTTTCAGGCATCCCTGACGAACGCCTCCTCCTGCAGTCAGTCCCGTGGCAGGCCCAGGCCGAGGACGGGCTGCCTCCCCTGTGCACACTCCTCGAGGCGACAGAAATCAGAGGTGTTCTGCACCTGGCCCCCACACCCCCTGCTGGCTAGCCCATCAGAAACCGATGGCGTCTCCTCTGTCCTTGAGATAGCCTGACACCACACAGCCTCCCTCGGCAGCCACTCCCGGGGGTCATGCTCCTCGGGAAGCAGAGCATGATGCTACCGCAGGGGAAGCCCCTACAGGTGGCCCTTGTTTTATGCGCCACCAAATTGCTAGACTCGACTCTGGCAAAACTGAAAATGTTCTGCACCCTGTGCTGTGTTTGGAAGCTCGTACAAGCTAGTGTCCGTTTCCACCCTCAGACTACATTTGCATGGTAGCAAAATGGAATGCGAACTGATTTTTTCCTTGTGGTGAAAATGGACAGGGGAGCTACTGTGAAGTCACATTGTATCATGCGTGCACCGGGGGTGAAGGGGGGGACAGGATATGCATTGGCTTCACACCCAGTGAGCCAGTTACCACTCAGTATTACCAAGCAATTTGAATTCTGATTTTTTGTTTTTCACTTCTCGTCCTTTTTAGTTTCCGCAAATCTGTCGTTAAATGATTATAACGAACATGCACTGAGCATTTTCCTTGTGCCGGATGCTATTCTCATCTGTTATTCTAGTGGGCTGCTCTGGGAGACTGTATTAATTTATTCAGTCCTCCCAACAAACCTATAAGGAAGACATGGTTAGGATGTTTTGTGGATGAGAGACTGAGGCGTAGAGAAGTTAGCATCTAGCACAGTGTCGCAGGATTAAGTGCAAAGCTGCCACATGGCCCAGGGAAGCACCTTCCTGACCAGCCTACCTGCCCCATCTGCCTATGCAGGGAATCCGCCCCCCGAGGTCATCTGGTTTCACAATGGGAGTGAGATCCAGGAGTCCGAGGACTTCCACTTTGAGCAACGAGGCACTCGGCACAGCCTTTGTATCCAGGAAGTGTTCCCGGAGGACACGGGCACGTACACCTGTGAAGCCTGGAACAGCGCTGGAGAGGTCCGCACCCAGGCAGTGCTCATGGTGCAAGGTGTGGCTGCCGGGCCGGCCGGGGTGGAGGCAGGCAGGGGTGGGAGATAGGTGCTGCCACCGTGGTCTCTCCAAAGGCAGTTTGGAGGTCAGGAAACCACGTGCGCTTGCTTTATTTCCCCTGCAGTCCCTTGGGCCCATTCCAGCCCCAGAGGCTGACTTCCCACCTTTGTCTCGGGGTCTGACCGAGGGAACCCGCTGTTCCCTGCCTTCTGAAGTCCCTGCCCTCTCTGGGTTACGGGTGACAAGCTACATCGAGTATCAGGAGAGAAATCTTGTGATACATTTAGCAACTGGATAGTGATAGCTTTTTTCCCCTTTACTGAAGTATAGTTGACACACAATGTTACATGAGTGTAGTGACAGCTTTTGAGGTGACTTATGGCTTCTTCGAGTCTTTGCCTTCATAGAACCTTTATTTAAGAAGAGAGACAAGGACACACAAAGCAAGAACAACTCTCACTTATACACATCTCATTGTGGATCAGTTAGCATCTAGCCCAGGGTGCCTGTACCTTCTGGGCCACGTCCCCTTGCTTTGGATATATAAATTCATGTCAGTATTATCCTCAGAGAACATTACCAGGACAGATTTGCCATGAGAGGGATGTGCTGTAACTGTGTATCCAATAAAAGTAATTTCTGGACATGCTGTTCTGTTTTTGGGGTAACAGGGGTAACATGCAGTGTTCGACTTTTACCACCGTGGAAAGCTGAGCAGATGCTGTCTGCTGAAAGGCCTTCCTCTCTAATCCAACCCTTTGCCAACTTCCAGAGCCCCAGGATGGCACCCAGCCCTGGTTCATCAGCAAGCCACGCTCAGTGACAGCCTCCCTGGGCCAGAGTGTCCTCATCTCCTGTGCCATAGCTGGAGACCCCTTCCCTACTGTGCACTGGCTCCGAGATGGCAAAGCCCTCTCCAAAGACACTGGCCACTTCGAGGTGCTGCAGAATGAGGACGTGTTTACCCTGGTTCTAAAGAATGTGCAGGCCTGGCACGCCGGCCAGTACGAGATCCTGCTCAAGTGAGTCTGCGCGTCCTGCCAACCTCCTTTAACCCACTAACCCCCCAATTCCTACCTCCTGTCAGAGTCTTCACCCAGGACTGGGAAACCAACAGAAACCCAAAAGAGCATGGAGCTGGGCTTTCAGGTAAAGAGCAGGCTTGGTGCTGCCAATAAGCTTTCATTTCTCCACTTAAGTGCAAAGGCACTCATTGGGAATCTTCCCCGCTGAGCTCAGTTTCCCAGAGTCCTCTGTCTTATTACATCCGGCTTTTGTTCTCTCATTCTGTGGTGTGTGGCGAATATGAAGGAGGGAAGAATGGATTAAAATTGGAAAGTCAGCAGGATAGAGGGAATGTATTGGTTATCTACTGCTATGTAACAAACTACCCCAAAATTGAGCAACTGAAAACAACAGTTACTGCGTTACACTTTCTGTGGGTTGGGAATTGGAAGCTGCTTTGTTGGATGATTATTGCATGAAGTTGCAGTGAACATGTTGGCAGGGACTGTAGTCTCTGAAGGCTTGACTGAGGCTGGAGGGTCTGCTTCTAAGATGGCTCACTCACAGGACTGTTGGCCTGAGGCTTCAGCTCCTTGCCATGTGGACCTCTCCCTAGGACTGCTTGAGTGTTTTCGTGACATGGCAGCTGGCTTCCACAGACCTAGCGATCCTTGGGAGGGGACGAGTTGGAACCTGCAGTGCCTTTTGTGATCTACCCTTGGAGGTCACGCCCATTACCTCCACCGTATTCTGTTTGTTAGAAGAAAGTCACTAAGTCCAGCCCAATTGGGTCCTATCTTTTGGAGAGAGGAATGTCAAGTAATTTGTAGACATTTAAAACCACTACAGGGAAGTTAGCTATGTGCATTCTTTTTTTTCTCCTGTTTAAGGTCTGTCCAGGTTACAGGGGAAGGTAAGCTCCATGAAGACACAACTGCTTTGTCCCCAATGCCTAAAACAGTGCTGCCCAGAGCCAGCATTCAGTGTTTGTTAAATGAAAGTGATCCAGAAATGTTCTTTTACATTTAAAATGCTCTAACTATTAAAAGTCCATGCCAGCCATGGATTGATGGAGACAGAACACCAGCCCCTAGCGTTGATGTAAGCACTGAAGAAGAACATTCGTCTGCACCTTGACCCTGCATGCAGGACGCTATGCCACGTGCCAAAGATGTTTGAATCTGCCTTAGCTCGGGTGCCTGGCCACTTTGTAAGGGACTTGCTCTCCTGAGTACTGAGTGCATCATGTCCAATGCTCTGAGCTACGGAGAGGTTCTATAGCTACATACCAAAGTGACTGCCGTGATAGAGCATTATTCCTATAATAATAACAAAACCCAGTTTGTGCCTCACTTCTTGGGTCCTTTCTGGACATGTGCTTTATGCTTGTATCAGTTAGGTTTTGCTGCATAACAAACTAGTCCCAATATTTAGTGGCTTTATAAAAATAGTCATTTATTATTTCTTTGGATTTTCTAGGAAGTTCTGCTTAGCTGGGCAAGGCTTAGCGAATCTCAGTGGAGTTAATGGAGTGTCTGTGGTCCGTTGCTGACATGCTTGTGGGGTGCCTAGTCATCCTGTTACCATCAGCCATATGCACAGAGCACACCAATAGCCTTTGCCCTGCACCCAAACCAGTTATTATCCGGAAGGCAAATCTGCTTCCAGGATAGAAAAGATATTCTCTTCCTCCCCTAGACAAGTACAAATGGGGACTGATGACATGCAAGACCAGAGCTTGTCTGCATGGAAGGGGTAGTTCTGCGGGATAATACTCACATTAATCAAGCCAAACATCCTAGAAGAGATGAGCTCTTTGTGGGATTTTGAAGACAATAGTCTGAGATTTAGCAAATGAGTAAAGGCATGGCTGTTGAGGGCATGTTGAAGAGGCTGACAAGAAAGGGTAGGGAAGAGCAAAGCAAGGGCTGTGGGAAGTCAGCCAGGCCGGAGTGGAGGGTTGCATGGGGAGGTCGGCAGGCAGACTGTCTGGGCCCAGCTGGGGACAGTCATAAAACTTAGACTGTCCCAGCTGGAAGGGACTTCAGAAGTTATCTAGCCGACTCATCGTTTAATAATGGGGGAAACTGAGGTCTCAGGGTCACGGACTTGCTCACGGCCACCCAAAGACAAGTAGCAGAGCCCAGATTGGAATCCTCATCTCGGTCTTTTAATCAGATTCTCTTCTATTCCTTGTTTCTCTCAAGTGCACGGGAGCTTAGGGAATCTGGGAGGTTGCACTGGAGTCCACATCCTCACAGCCCTTCTCCCATGCTCCTCCCCGAAGTCTAGCCTCTTCATTCCTTTGGGAAGCTCTTGCCCTGGCCTTGGCTTTGTCCCTGGCTGGGGAGTATGTGCCAGGTCCGCCAGGGGCCCCATCCCCTCCAGCTTTTCTCATGCTGACAGAAATCAGACCTAGACTCACGACAGAGGGCCTTTCGAGGAGGGAGACCGGATGGCCGGAGGCAGCGGAGTGGGTGATGTCCTATCTGTCCCTGCTAAAGCTACAGGACAGGTGTGACTAGATGGCTTCTGCCTCCCCTTCCCTAGCTTTTGTCTCCTGAACTAAATGAAGAAGTATCAAAAAGTTCCAAATTTCAGCTGAAATATTTGAAAGATTGAGACTTGCCAAGAAATTAGTTCTTTAATCTAATTTCGCCTATAAAATCCATTCCAGCCAAGGGTGATTCAGAGTGGGACAGGTTCCAAGGCTTTGTAACCAAAGAGTAGGCTTCTTATTCAGGGTTTGGGGGTTAGGGGCAAAAAGTGTTTTGCTAGTTTGTAAAAGGTGCAGCCTGTGAGGTCATAGCCCCATACCTGCTATCGCAGCAGCTGGGCGGGGCATAAGGCCTCATCCTCAGCCTCAGGCCTGACTTTGTAACTGACTAGGTAGGTACAGATACCAAAGATGGCCTCAAGAGGCTGTTTGGCTCTGTGAGTCCCAGGCCACAGGCCTTTCTGACCTTTGTAGGCTCTGAATGAACCCATGATTTGCCTTAAAGGCCTCGCAGAGATTTAAGTTTATGGCTGCAGAAATGGTGACCCCCAGGCCACCCCAAGGGATGAGCCACTTAGTGGGCCAGCCAGGGTATCCCAGTTCACCTCTGTCTGCCCCTCAGACTTCCCCAGGTGCCTCATGGTGAGGCCTGTGGACGGGCCAAGCAATAGGCTCCCTGTGCCCCCTCCTTAAGGGCAGGTAACAGAAAACAACAGAAGCTCTTACCTGCTTCCCCATGGGAGATAGAGCTTCCTCCAGCTCCAGGGACTGGGCGCCCCGCCGTATAAAGCCTCTGAAGGGTATGGCTGGGGCAAAGCACACCCATCTGGTCAGGATCTACTGATTTTGCATCCGGGCTGTGTTGTGCCTGTGGCAGAAAGAAGCTCAGCTGAAGCAGTGTTGGAAAGTGTTGGAAAGTTGGACTGGGAAAACCCGGTCCTGGGCCACCCTGTCCTGCTGCTCCTTACCAGCCTTGGGCCCCACACCCTGTGCTTGAAAGAAAAGTGGAGGAAAGAATGGCCCGATGCTGACCAGCAGCCTGGCAGCATTGGGGTGCCAGGGAGCTGGGCCTCACTTACAAATGGCCTCTCACGTTTATTCTACAAGTTGATCCAAAGCCCCATGAGCCCTTCTGTGCTGAGTTTTCAAGATGTTCCGAGGGCCTCTTAGCCTTGCCAGGCCCAGGCACTAAGGAGACACCTGTTTGCTATTTGTTGAGCAAAGGAACACCCTCAAGCCTTCAAGCTGTCTGGACGTGAGGCCCCCAGAACCTTGAATCTGGGCCCCCTGAGAGCCTGAGCATTGAGAAAGGTGACCAGGAGGGGATCCCAACAGATGAGAGGAGAGTTGGAGGACAGCACAGATCAACTTCTCCTTGTTTCAAATGGGTCTCTGTGCCTGGGAGTGAGCGGCACCCCCCGTTTCCCCTGCATATCATCTGCCACGCCATGGGCTGCTGGTGTCTGATCAGGACCTGGCCCTCCACTGGGAGGGAGGCCAGGCAAAGTGAGGTAGATACCCGCATACATCAGCAGAGCTGCAGGAACACATGCTCAGATGTCTGTCCACGTGGGAATGACTGTGTCTAAACACCTGTTCCCGGACAAAGGCGTGCAGGTGTGGGTGTCCACCAGGTAAGATCCCATGTACGTATGTATCCGTGTGTGGCCCATACGTACGTACACACAGAGACGTGCACAGACACACATGTATCCCAGAGTAGATTTGCACTGACACGCACTGGGGTGGACTGGGAAGGGGACAGGTCCTGGATTTGGGTAGACATGGCTGTCAGCCCCTTTTTTTGCTAGTTGGCTCTGAGAGTTTAGGCAAATGATTTAAGCATTATTTTAAAAAAATAAAATAAAAACAGTGGTGGTTTTACAGAGATATCAAAAGATGAGTTGAGATAGATTATGTAAGGAACCTGTCACAGAATGTGGCACACATCTGGGGGTGGGATCTGAGGCACATGTCAGACCCTGAAGTGCTAAGATGGCCGTGCAGGGAGCATGAGAGGGAGACCCTGGGAGTCCCAGCACTGCCCCATATAAACTCCTGAGCCTCTTTCCGTACCTTTAAAATAGGCGTAACAGTGCTCCACACCTCACTGGGATGCTGTAGGCGCAAGAAGATAATGGATGTGAATGAAAGCTAGAGGGCAGTATATAAAATGGGAGGTTATCAGGGCACCTGGGTGGCTCAGTTGGTTAAGCGTCCAACTTCGCTCAGGTCATGGTCTCTCCGTTCATGAGTTCGAGCCTCACGTCAGGCTTTGTGCTCACAGCTCAGAGCTTGGACCATGCTTCAGATTCTGTGTCTCCCTCTCTCTGTCCCTCCCCAACTAATACTCTGTCTCTCTGTCTCAAAAATAAATACTAAAAAAAAATATTTTTTTAAATGAGAGGTTATCACCTTGAAGAGTAGCCTGTGGCCCTCAGTCTTGCCCCTGCTCCACCTGAGCAACCTTGGCTGGTCAGAGCTCAGAACTGCCAGCAGATGGCAACCTTGTGGGGTCGGAGGGCTGACCGGCTCCAAGTCCCAATAGCACCCAAGCATGGTAAAGTCCCTCCCTGAGCAGAGGAGCCTCAACTCAGCTAGCCATGCACTACAAGGATGCTAAAGTTTAAATTTTTTTTCTTATGTTTATTTATTTTTGAGAGAGACAGAGCGTGAGCAGGGGAGGGAGACAGAATCTGAAGCAGGCTCCAGGCTCTGAGCTGTCTGTCAGTATAGAGCCCGACTCAGGGCTTGAACTCACATGAACTGTGAAATCGTGACCTGAGCTGAAGTTGGAAGCTTAAACTGACTGAGCCACCCAGGCGCCGCACTAAAGTTTTTATAGTGGGTTGAGGAATCCAGAGCTACCCCACCTGGAGGAAGGAGAGAAAGGGCCATCCACGCAGGAAGACTCTTGCTCGGTTTTTAATACAGAAAGTTCTGATCTGAGGGCATTGGGGGATTGGAGGGTGTTTTCCTTTTGTGAGCAGGAGAGGGGGAGTAGCAGCTGGGGGGTGGAGGGAGGACACTGTGCAGAGAGGACATAACCATCTCTGTATTGAGGGATCATGGAGTCAAAGTCAGGGTCACTGCCCAAGGCTATACAGTAGATCGGGCAGCTCCATCACACCCTAGCAGGTTTAGACTTTATTTTTCTTTTATTTACTGAGTGACTGTATTATTTTTCTAATACACGTACAGAAAAGTATTACTACTTCTAGATGTCTGTCTAAGCTGTTGTTCAGAAGATTTTTTTTCCTTTTTATACAAGAGCCT
>NW_027530544.1:1986792-2190588 GCF_008692635.1 Crocuta crocuta | reverse complement strand
TTGGGGGGGGGGGGGTCACCAAAGAGGAGAAGGGCCCTGCCCTAAGTCTAGGCTTGTGTGGGCGTGTGGGGTCACAGCTAAGCCCATGACCCCCTCTTCCCTGGAGCAAGCCAGCCAGCCTATGGCCAAGTTCCTGCTTACCCTGCCCTCCTCGCAGCCCTTGGCTAAGCTGGCCCTTGGCTCAGAGAGCCTCTTGCTCCGTATTGATCTCTCAAATTCTCCAGGAACCGGGTTGGCGAATGCAGTTGCCAGGTGTCACTGATGCTACAGAGCAGCCCCACCAGAGGTCCCCTGCGGTGAGTGCCCCCAGGAGGTGCCCGGCCAGGCCCCATGCCACCATCCACCCACCTTTTCTCCTGGCCCCTGCAGGCCCAGCCCAGCAGCCCCAGATCATTCGTATCCTCCAGCTGAGGCTGCTGAGCCAAGAGGGAGAGATTGGAAGGGGAATGAGGGAGAGAAAGCAGGGGGGAAGAGGGGGGTGAATTATTATATTTTTTTTTTTTGCACACACCCTTATAAGGCTACTGAAGTCATTACCGATGTAACAAACCAAGTAAGCAAGCAAGAGCCTCTCACCAATGTTCCCTTCTATAAACACAGCCTGGCCAGCCCCAACCTCCCCTTCTCCCTCCCCTTTACCCTCCCTCCCTCAGGGATTTGCTCTCCCCTGACGTTTTGTTCTTACCCGGCCCCTTTTCCTCTTGCTACTTTCCTTTTTTCCCTTCACTGGTTGCAGGGGGAGGGAGCCTGCCAGCTGTGAGGGCCTCTGTGGCCGGGGAGCCGGTGCCGATGGTGGTGGTGGTGACCGCTATGGGACCCTGAGGCCTGGCTGGCCAGCAAGAGAGCAAGGTTGGCCTGAGGAGGAAGACAGTGAGGACGTGCGGGGTGTGCTGAAGAGGCGCGTGGAGACCCGGCAGCACACCGAGGAGGCCATCCGCCAGCAGGAGGTGGAACAGCTGGACTTCCGTGACCTCCTGGGGAAGAAGGTGAGCACCAAGACCGTGTCAGAAGAACACCTAAAGGAGATCCCAGCCGAGCAGATGGATTTCCGCGCCAACCTGCAGCGGCAAGTGAAGCCAAAGACCGTGTCAGAGGAAGAGAGGAAGGTGCATAGCCCTCAGCAGGTGGACTTCCGCTCGGTTCTGGCCAAGAAGGGGACTCCTAAGACCCCGATCCCTGAGAAGGCGCCACTTCCAAAACCCGCCACCCCAGATTTCCGCTCAGTGTTAGGCAGCAAGAAAAAATTGCCAGCAGAGAATGGTAGCAACAATGTCGAGGCCTTGAATGCCAAGGCAGCAGAAAGTCCCAAGGTTGTGGCCAATGCCCAGACTTTCGGGTCCCTGAAACTCTCCGGCAATGCCAAGCCTGCTGAGACCCTAAAACCTCTGGGCAACATCAAGCCTGCAGAGTCCCCAAAACCTGTGGACAATGCCAAGCCTGCTGAGACGCTGAAACCCTTGAGTAATGCCAAGCCTGCTGAGACGCTGAAACCCTTGAGTAATGCCAAGCCTGCCGAGACTCCAAAACCGGTGAGCAACACCAAGCCTGCTGAGATCCCGAAATCCTTGAGCACCACCAAGCCTGCTGAGACCCCGAAATCCGTGGCCAATGCCAAGCCTGCCGAGACCCCGAAATCTGTGGCCAGTGCCAAGCCTGCTGAGACCCCGAAATCTGTGGCCAATGCCAAGCCTGCCGAGACCCCGAAATCCATGGCCAGTGCCAAGCCTGCCGAGACCCTGAAATCCGTGGCCAACGCCAAGCCTGCTGAGACCCCAAAATCCGTGGCCAACACCAAGCCTGCGGAGACGGCAAAACCAGCTGGGAAGGAAGAAGTCAAGAAGGAGGTTAAGAATGATGTGAACTTCAAGAGGGGGCATGTAGGAGCCACAGATAATGAAAACAGATCAGAGAGCCAAGGGACGGCCCCAACCTTCAAGGAGAAGCTACAAGATGTTCATGTGACAGAGGGCGAGAAGCTGCTACTCCAGTGTCAGGTGTCCTCTGACCCCCCAGCCACCGTCACCTGGACGCTGAATGGAAAGACACTCAAGACCACCAAGTTCATCATCGTCTCCCAAGAAGGTAACAAGGGTGAGGGCGGGAAAGAAGGGGGCTCTGTACCAGGGCCGCTGTAGGCTCATGGAGCCTTGGGCTTGTTGACTGCCACTCGCAGCCCAGAGCCTGGGCTGGAATGTTTCTGTGCTCCCTCACTGACAGGAGAAGCGCCCTGCTCAGGGCCCTGGGGCACTCCGTCTCTGGGCGGTGAGAGGTGGGCGGCTGATGCTGTGGCGCGTGCGCAGGTCCCGGCATCTGTCTGGCAGAGCTGCCTCGGGGCAGCCCAGCCATGGCTCCTCAGAGCGGCCCTGGGTCTGAGCTAGTGCCCCCAGCTCTGGTGTGGAGAGGGCTGTGTGTGCAGGCTTGACGGGGCCCTGGGGCTGGAGGCCACCAGCAGCTCTGAGCTGAGCGCTGCTTTGCCAGCAGCATTTTGGAGCAGGAGAAGGGTATGCACTGACGGGATGGCACAGGACTGTGATTTGGGGTCAACAACAGCTTAAGACTTGATAACATTGTGGTTTTGAAGGGATCTGTCAGAGAAGCCAAAAACCCCAAACAGCCCCTACAGCACACACTCCTGGGCGGACAGAGCCACTCGCTTCCTAATTTGGATGAGACTTCTGTTTGCTGGTATTTCACATTCTTGGGTTGTGGGGAGAGGGGGGGCACTAAATCTTGACATCTGGGACCTTTCAGGGTCTAGAATTCTCAGAGGGGCCAGTTTAGAAGAGATGAGGGTGAGAGGGATTTCCCCTGGACCCTCAGTTAGGTTTGAAATGTTTCAACCAAGCATCTCCAGGCTGTCTGAAGCTCCAAGTCCAGCAGACTTCCCACACCCCACTCTGGTGGCCAGCACTGGATCAGAGCCTGGCCGGGGCTTGAGACTAACGCTGGTGGCTCAGGACAGGGCAGGGCACAGTGCTCCCCAGGAAGGAGCATTTTACCCTTTATGGGGTAGAGGGTGGCAACCAAGCAGAGGCCCAAGTAAAGACAGGTCCTATGCAATCCCAGTCCCCTGAGATATCACAANATGAAACCCGAATGGATCATTTGAAAGAAAGCAGTATCCCTTTCAACCCACAATAAAATTTCTCTTTTCATTCTGCAACTCAGTCAGCAGGTCTGGGGCAGCTGAGCATTTTGAATCTAAGTGCTAAAAGAGCAAAGGGGAAGCTGACCAGGAAAGAGAAATGTTTTATTTTCTGCCACTGTGTTGATAGGAGAACGTTTCCATGTGGTTATCTCCAGATTGGCAGGGTCCTTGGGAGGGCATCTCATCCACCCCACCCCTTGCTTCTCTGCTAGTCCAGCCTGCCTGCGGTCCACACACAGGCGGGGGTGGGGGGGGTCACCACAGCAGGGTGAGACGTCCAGGGGAGTGAATGTCACAGCAGTCCCAGTCACCCCTGTGGGCCCCTCCCAGTTGGAAAGTCTTTGGTAGAACTGAGCTGAAACCTGACTGGGAACATTTCCCAGGTTACCCTGCGGTGCTCTCCCCGGGAAGGGTGGAAGGTGGGTAGCTGCCTGCCCTTGGGACATGTGCAGTCACACTGGCCTGCACAGTGTGGGGCCCATGGCTACACCAGCCTCAGGGAAGCTGGCGTTCAGATAGCTGAGGGCAGCGTGGAGAGGAGATCTGTGTCAAACCCGCAGAGCCGCTCAAAGCAGCTTATAAACAACCTCTCAACTGAGCAATGTAAGCAGACCTCAGCCCTGGTTGCAAAAACACACCTGAGCCATTAGACCCTGCTGCTCGTGTCCAGAGTGCCTTGCGTATGTGGTATGTGCTGTCACGGAGCACTAAAGGGCCCAGAGACCCAGCTACTCCCGAATCGCCTCCCATAGAAACCACCTCAAAGGGACAGTTCAAGTCCAAATCAGAGGAAGAAGAAATGATTAAAAGAAAGCCAGCACAAGGAGAAGATAGCAAAGGACTCAGTGGGGTGGGTAGGGAGGGGTTGTAGAAACAGCCCCAAATCCAATTTTTAAAAATACTCTAAATATTTGTAATTCTCCTCTGAAAACTAAGAATAGCCTGCATACCCTGAACACTGTGTGCCAAACACTGCCCTGGGCATCTTACGCTTTTTGCTCTTTTAATCCTGCCCATTTCTAGAAGTGAAGTGTCCTGCCCAAGACTGCACAGCAGGCTAGTGACAGAGCTGGGATTTGAGTGGAGGCAGCTGAGTTCCGGC
This sequence comes from Crocuta crocuta, assembly GCF_008692635.1. NCBI lineage: Eukaryota > Metazoa > Chordata > Mammalia > Carnivora > Hyaenidae > Crocuta > Crocuta crocuta. The sequence continues at coordinate 2,186,338 of NW_027530544.1, read as the reverse complement.
ACCCAAGTTCATTCTCCTTAGGTGACAGCACACTGGTACAGCTGAGAAACCTTTCATGACCCACTCCCCCAGAGTGTTGTCCAGCAGGGGAAAAGACTAATGGCTATTTACTCCTCAACACTGTCAGTAGTTGTCAAGAGGCTAGAAGACTGGCCTTGCCCTCTAGGCTTGCCAGATTTCTGCTATTTTCCCTGCAGTGGGGGAAAGAAGCAGACTTTGACATGGGCCTGTCTGCCTTGCTACGGTAGGCAGAGTGCCTGGTCTGAAACATGACAGCCCCGTTTTCTGTCCATCCCTTCTCCAGAGCTTCTCCCTCCATGTCTTCAAGAGGCTGGGTTAGACACAGACCCCAGGGAGAAAGCCCATCTTCAAGCCTTATCAGTGACCACTTCAGCAGGCCCCAGCGCAGGGAGCATGGCACTCTGGGAGGTATGAGTGGATCTGCTCTCCATAGTTTTGGAAAGAGGGGACACACACTCACAGTGATAAAACTGTTCTGGCCAAGTCCTGAAGTTGAGCTGGTAGATGTAGAAGAAGAGGGAGCTGAGTGCTGGGGCCACTGGAAAGGCTGGTGCCAAATGAGCTGGGTCAGGGCTTGTGGCACGCAAAGGAGGGGGGATATGGACTTCCCGGACAGGGGCTCTGGCAGAAGCAGAGGCAGTCCTGCTCACAGCGTGGGCTGGGCTGGAGAGGAAGGCATGGTCCACGCCATCCTATGTCATGCTGAGGAGCTCAGTTCTCAAGGCAATAGGGAGCCATGTAAGAGTGTGGAATGAGGAGCAGTGCACACAAAACTAGGGTAAGGGTGTAGGGATTTTGATGGACTCCCTGCCCAAAGACAAGCAAGGAGCCTACTGAAGAAGTCACAGAGAAAGGTGGTAAGCTTTGTACTAATAAGGTAGCCATGGCACAGACAGGAAACAACCAGTTCAAGAAGCAGGGACAGAGTTAATAGCACCTGTTGCCTGGCCTGTGAGCAGGGGGCAAATAAAGAAGAGGAAGGAGTGGAAGACCACTGCGTGCTGGTGTCCGGGTGATTGGGGTCACATTTCTGCTGGCATCAGTGGAAATAAGGAAACTGGTGGTTTGAGGTGGTCTGGAGGTGAAGGTGGAGGGAGTGGCTGAGGAGGTCTCCCCATCCTTTGCACTCCACGCTGCATCCTCTCTGCCCTCACCCCCCTGGCTTCGAATTCTTCTTACTCCACTGCCCTGAATCCTGTGCTATTGTGTCACCTAAGATCAAAATTTGCCTCCTCCTCCAGACCGTTGTCACCACCCTTTGGCCACGAGACTCCTTGTGGAATGCAATCTGCACATACATCTATACCCCACTGCTGTGTTCATAGGCTTCACGGGGGCTTCTCTGAACCCATGTAGCTTGGATAGGGCTCATAGCCTCCAGCCCCCCCAAAACAGGGTTATGTTCACCCCATTTAGCACCAGGGAGAGCAGAAGAGGTGTGAAGGAGTCGCCTGGAGTTGACTGCTACATCTTGGAGGAACACGTAGAGGTACCTTCCCCTTCCTGCATCCCCAGAGCTGCCGAGCAGATGGCGTCTACTTACGGCAGCTGGGCCTGCCCTCCAGGCCTGCGGAGGTGCGGCACCAGGCCCTTTCAGGCCCTCAGGCCTTGGCCTTGGCTGAGGACTGGGAGGGACAGCCAGTGAGCCAAGGGGAGCTCTATGCTGTGAGAAGTGCTTTCATCTTTATGCCCTGTTTCCTGTCCCCAGGCCGGATGCTTTCCCTGGCAAACATGTCTCCCAGGCTAGTAATGAGAATTCATTTTTCTTGCTGTTGTCACCTGATGATTCATTTTTAATCACCTTTAATGTGGGATCTTACAAAGGCTTTTTTAAAAACCTGTGTGATTTCTTCATACAAAACACTAGGATTTATACATCCTAGTGCCTAAATGCAATATGCATTGCAATATTGTATATGCATAATCCACTTGAAGAACTCTGAGTTAGGAATTGTTTTCTTTTAGAAACTATCTTATCTTTTTCAATGGTAGGTTATATCTGACTAAATGTTCATGATTCTCTTGCATAGATCCTCCCAGATCACCTGCTACAGAAATGTGCCTTGGTCATTCTCAGATGGCAATTTTTTTTTCACTTTGACTGCATTCCAGGCTCAGAAAAACTATTCGTAATAGACACGGTCACTGCCCTCTGAGAACTAGTGTGGGAGACAGACTTGTTTCAGCAATGGCCTTGGAAGACATGCTCTGATAAAGGGAAACTCGGGGCACAGAAGAGGTCCGTCTGTGGCTGAGGATGCTTATGGGTGACAGGGAAGGTGCTGTCCTTGAGGAGGTGACCTGGAGCTGAGTTGCACTGTCCAGACATTCTAGGGGACCAGGGTGGGGAGGCGCTGCTCACTGAGGTCATCCTCAGAGCACAACCTCCAGGGCTTCAGGCCACCCCTCTCACCCTGAACCCTCCCCCCCCAACGTCCCTTCTTCCCCACACACTTGGAGCAAGATGGAGGACCTTCAGACTCCATGGCCATGAGGGGCTCTCCCAGGGACAGTTCTAGCTGAGCCATTTATTGGAGCCTTGGTTCTGTGGTAACTGCTACCATCCCCCTCACCTCCCTCTCAAAATTCCCCACCAGGCTGAGGCTTCTCGAAAAAAACTCTGGGAAACGGTTTTTCTTCTGGAGGTCAGGAATAAGCTGTCCCACAGGAAATACCAGATTCTTCAATCTGGGCTAGCCAGGCCTCCAGGCCTGCCTGGGGGCCCTCCCCCAGCCCACGCAAGCACGTGGCCAGGGGTCCAGGCTTTGGAGGCTTGGCGAGCTGCCTGCTCTCCTGCTTTCCCTGGTGAGGGAGTGAGGGCCGTGGTCTAACTGCCCCTCTTCTCCTGGTGGTCTCACCACTGTCTTTGCAGTTTGTGCAATGTGGGCTGAAGGCTGAAGGCGGGGGGGACTGAAACTGAGGCACAATCAGGCATTCGAGCAAGATATGCACTGGAAGTGGGGTGTCTGCTCCCAGAGCCTGAGCCTCAGACTGAAGGAAAGTGACAAAAGGGGGTAGGTTTCCTCTAAGCCTCAAACCCAGATGCCAGAGGTCATTCTAGCGTCCCCCTGCCCTCTCAGATGAGTGGAGGGTCCTCTCTAGAAAGGACAGTCCCCCTCAATCCCGGATTCCTGTGCCTCACCCTCATGACGGAGTTCCAAAAATTCCAGCCTGAGCCCTTTCTGCTGCAGTTTCTGCAAATTCTGTCTCCTAACTGCAATGAGAAGATGTGCCGAGCCCTTGCCCTCCCCTGGGGGAGAATGTAGTGAGGCCTTTTCCAAGAGGTAAGGTCTACATGAATAGGAGGGAGGTGGTCCGGAGAACTAAGGTTTCCCTGTTCAGGACATAACCCAGGTCCCAAGAAGCAAAGACAACTGTTAGGCCTCTGCCTTCCTTTCCAGCCCTAGTGAGGTTCTCTGAATATCCTTGTATTCATTGCCCTCAAGTCTGTGCCTCTGACTAATGGGGGTGAGGGTACTTGTTGAGATCAAAGACTGTTTGGGAGCAAACAGTCCTGCTGGCCTCCCCTCTGGCCATGCTGCCCCGCACATATGCCTGGGATGCACACAGCTCTGTCCACCCAGGGCCAGTGGTGTACGCTGAGCGATTGACAGGGGAAGTGGGGTAGCTGCAGCTTGTGGCTCCAGGCAGCAGGATGCATGTGGCCCTGGCTCTGTGCTCCTCTTTGTGTGATGACTGCCGCCCTGACAACGGGGCAGCTTTGGGCAGGATGCCATGCTGTTGGCTTGTTTGTGTGTCTGAAGACAGGAACTATGGTGCCATTGCCCTCCTGCCTGGCCCAGCAGTCCCAGCACTCAGCTGGCCTCTCCCCACATCCTGAGGGAAACCCCCCAAGGGCGGTCCTCCAGAGGAGTAGCCAGCCCTGGGGTGAGAGAGCTAGGGTGGCCAGGGACCAGACCCCCCATTTCTGTGGGTGCCTAGCCTGGCTCCTCCTTTCCCTAACCAGGCCAGAAGAGGTGCGCTGGGTGGAGAGACTCATGGCAAAAGCCATCTCCACCCTTCTATGAGGTCACCAAAAGACCCTGCAGTGAAGGGAGACAGCCCCAAAGTGCCCCTCTCCCAGCCCAGTGCCCATCATTGGCCATGCTTCTCAGCTCACATCCCATTCCTAAGAAGCCAGCTCCAGGGTCCCAGGCTATAGTTCCCTCCTCCTCCCAGGAGACCTTCCCACAGGTCAGTGTTCCTGCTGGACAGGGACCCCTGCCCTCTCTCCCCCCACCTCTGTTCAGAACTCCCTTTTCTTTCTTTTTTTATTTATTTCTGAGAGAGAGAGAGAGAGAGAGAGAGAGAGACAGCATGAGCAGGGAGGGTCAGAGAGAGAGGGGGACACAGAATCTGAAGCAGGCTCCAGGCTCCGAGCTAGCTGTCAGCACAGAGCCTGACGTGGGGCTCGAACCCACAAACTGTGAGATCATGACCTGAGCCAAAGTCAGACGCTTAATCAACTGAGCCACCCAGGCTCCCCAGAACTCCCCTTTTCTAAGATTTTCAGAATAAATAATTGCTATAAGCAGAGCAGAGACTCCTCACCTGCCATTGTTCCTAACATGGGTCTATAAACCTGTGCTTGGCTACTGCTTATCTCTCTTGGTGACATGCCAGGGTGTAGGTCCAGGGTCTCTCTGCTCCTATTGTATTGGATGCCCTCCAAAGGCTAAGACTATTTTGCTTCCTTCTTCTGTGCCTTTCCATTATGTCCCCATAAGAGAGCTTGCTGGAAGGTGGGAAGAGGGTACCAGGAAGGAATACATTTAGGGATCAGTTATTTTGGACCTGGCTTATCAGCAAAAACTACCCTGACCTTGGTAGGGAGAGAGGGTTGGTTCCCACAGACCCTCTGGCCTCTGGGCTCCCGGCGGCTACCCATGAGAATAACATTCACCTGGTACCGGGGCAGGTATTGGGCTTTTACTGGGTCCACCCAATGGTTCTTCCTCTTCCTTCCTAGGCTCCCTGTGCTCTGTCTCCATCGAGAAGGCACTGCCCGAGGACAGAGGCGTATACAAGTGCATAGCCAAGAATGGCGCCGGCCAGGCTGAGTGCTCCTGCCAAGTCACCGTGGACGGTAGGTCGTGCCCACCCATCACTGCCACACAGAGTCCCGCTTCTCAGCCCTTCCCTGGCCAACAATACCTAAACAGAACCGCACCCAAGGCTGCCATCCCTACTTGAGTCATTCGTTTTGTGGGTATTGAGCCATCTTTTGCAAAAAAAAAAAAAAATGAGCCAGAAAGGAAAATGGAAGCTCTACTTGATGGCCCTGTGTGACCTTGCAGCCCTGCCCCTGGCTGAGAGGAGGGGCCACTCACCTAATTGTCCCCGCCCTGTCCCCAGTCCTGACCCCGAATGCAGAAGCTTGCTGAGCAGGGAAGCCAGGCACAGGGCTAGAGGAGAAAAGACACACCCACAGGAAAATGACTACATAGTATTTTACAAGCTGCAGCCATCAAGTGTCAGTGCTGGCAGGTCAGACCCGTGATGAGGTGAAGACGGAGTAGAGCGGGGCCCATGTGGGGACACTTCCCGGAGGAGGTGAGTTGGGGCTACATCTTTGTGTAGAGGGGACAGGCCTCTGCAAGAAGAAAAAGTAATTGTAATGCAGCAGAGGGAGAGAAAGAAATGTGGGGGCAGAGGGCTACCCAATCTGCATGGAGTTTCTTTTTTTTTTTTTTAATGTTTATTTATTTTTGAGAGAGAGAGTGAGACAGAGCACAAGTGCTGGAGGGGCAGAGAGACTGGGAGACACAGAGTCTGAAGCAGGCTCTAGGCCCCAAGAGGCCAGCACAGAGCCCGACGTGGGTCTGGAACCCACGAACCAGGAGATCATGACCTGAGTCGAAGTGGGATGCTTAACCTCCTGAGCCACTCCTTAACCCTGGAGTTGAGTTTCTGAGTGAGGAAAGGGGGAGGCCAGGCTGTGAGGGCTGTGATTTGTCCTAGAGAAATGCAGGCTGTGTGTTTGTGACTCTTCTTTTTCTCTCCTGTGTGAGGTTTAGAATTAGAGCCTCAGAAGTAGAACAGTCCTTGGGATGATCTAGGCGGCCACCCTCATTTTGAACAGTAGAAAACCAAGGCCACTGAGAAAGAACATGTCCTGCACGAGGTTCCCTGGTCTGTTGAGGGCCAGCTACAGCCCGAATGCTGTTGCGAGACTCACAATCAAGAGCCCTTTCTTCTTATTTCGTTACTTGCCTGGGACTGTCTGAAAAGGTTGTGTGGGGGAATCATTTCTTGCCCTTGAAATGCCTGGCTAGTAGCTCTTAGTGACACGTGAAAAACTGGTGTCCAAATAAGGCAACTCAAAGACCAGCTTTGTTGCTCTTCTGACTTCTGAGTGATCACTTGGGGTATAAAGTCCTGACCTGTTTCCATGCCATTCCACAAGATATAGAACCTTTGTCCCCATTCTCGGCTTTATAATCTGATTTCTTGATCATAAACACGGAGATCCGTGATATATTAGGAATGGAAAAAAAGAAAAGCAGTCTTTTTTTTTTTTAAGAAAAAAGAGCATAGAAGAGAAAAGTTAAGAAAAATATATACACAATGGCAAAACAACTTAAATTGCCAATGGCCGCAGTAAAGCTGAAATGGTAGAATATTGTGTATGTCTCACTGGAGTTCCGTGAATGTGTCTGTCACTGGGGCTCTGAGTCAAAGGAGTGGATTTGATGGGTCAGTTCAGAGGGGGGCTTGAAACCCATGTTTTGAGGCTCTGGGTAGGGGCTGCTGCCGCCAAGTACTCTACCGTGTGACCCTGCTATCACCTGCCCAGGTCACATTTCTGCTCCTTTCCCTAACAGGTGCTGCAGTTTAAAAAACAAATAGACAAACAAACAAAAACCAAAAAAGTGTTTCTGGGAACTTGACTCCAAACAGCCCGCACTTGAGACCCGTGCTTAGACCCAACCAGTCTAGAAGGAAGCCCAGCCTGTTAATGAGGATATCTGCTTTTGGGATCCCTGGACTCTTTGGGTCCTATTTCCATGGTCGGTTGAAGGCAGGATAGCAATTCATTCTCCTTATCTGCAAAATGTCAGGACCTTTTTGAGAAACAACAAATGTTTTATTTTGAAAACCAAACTTTGTTTTCAAAATAAAATTTTCTTTTTCCCTATAGAATACATTTGGGGATTTTTTTTCTTTTTTAAGATTTGGACAATTCATTCAGCAACATAAGGGACTTTTTGACCCATAAATTGGCCTCCTTCTACTGGATTCCCTTGTACTTTCTACTAATCTTGATCACCATTACTTATCTCTAGCTTGGCCTTGAGGCTGCTGACTAAGAGCTGGGTCTTAGGAGAAGAGCTAGCAAAGGGATCAGAGGGAGACCAGCTGAGATAACAGGACTGACTCTCAGTTAATTGGTTTTTGTTTTTCAGAGAGAAAAAGGGCAGCCCCCTTCACACCCACTCTTTTCCCTGTTGCTAGACTTGGAGATATATTAGTGTCCTGCGCGTGGGTGGCCTTCTTGCCGCATGGAGTTTTATTCCTCAGCCATGAGCCACCTCCAGACAAAGGACTGCAGTTTCCCTAACTTCTCCCCTGCCACCTTGAGGCACCTTTTCCCCTCCTGTGCTCCCCTCAGCCGAGCTGGTTTCCTGTCCTCCATCTGTCCCCCGGTCTTCCCAGCTGTCTCCAAGGCAGTGGTACCTAACTTAAAGATCCCAGGGGGTCCATGGACTCTTTGAAATTATAGGCAGAATTTTGTGTGTTTGTAGATCAGAGCATCTTTCTGAAGAGAGCACCCATAGTTTTTAACTGAACTTGCCCTAAGAAAAGACTATTCATTCATTGTGTGGGGTCTCCTGATTTCTCTCTCCATCTGCAGCTGCCTGCTCAACCTCTCAATAGGACTGTGTCCCTCCCTCCCAAGGGGCAATGAGGTCCCTCTCCACGAGGGGTGGGGACTATAACTCCTGCTGACATCAGGCTGGCCCTACCTCCTGACGGTCACTAGCTCTCAGTCACCCAGCCTGTGCCAAACACCATGAAGACTATGTGCCTGTAGCCAATAAAACGATATATTTCAGGACCTCATAAAAATGACTTTGGCTCATTGGCCATTCTGTATTAGCCACACTCCCATTTTTCCCACTTAGAGGAAAGACAAAGGGAGGTAGCCTTTATAACTCAGCACATCTGGCTATGATCATCATGCTGTGTGTCTTTTCCCTAAGAAAAAGGATGGTCTCATGCACTTTCTTGATCTGGTCACACCCTTGCTCCTTCCAAGTACAGCAGAAGGGCGAGTGTCAGCCTCGTACCCCAGAAAGCACCTGAAGCCCAAAGTGGGTAAGGACTTGCCAGACAACTCATCCAGGGGAACAAAAGCTGACCTCAAGATTTGCTCTGGCCAGAGATTCTTGTGCATTTTTAGCTTATACAACAGTTGGGCAGGGTATCTATCAGTGGGAAAACCGAGGCTCTGCAAGGGTCAACAGCCTTCCCGGGTCACACAGACAGTACACAGGAGGTGAAGACTCTCACCCTGCACAGGGAGTTAGAACAAGACTTGCCCTGACAGGGCTCACACCGGAGTGTGTCGGGTTCTAAAGCCTACCCTTTCCATGACTTGGTGTGGCCTCTCTGTCTAAGGAATAGCATGGCAGTGTCCACTGTCTGAGAGATCTAGGTCTGCCTTAGTGATGGCCCTTCTTACTGGGAAGTCCTTTGGCACACCTGGCCTGAGTGACCCATTCCCTCTCATTCAGACCCAGCTGAGAGGTAGGGAAACAACACCCTTTGTAGGCCCAAATCCCAAGACAGGGCTTAAGCTACCCTTCCTCAGCCACCCTGGCCACAGCTACCAGTGAGATCAAGGGCTTCATGACCATCAAGAGTCATGCATTTGAGTGGTAGGAGGTGACATTCCAGCTGGCATCCTGTGGTTGTTCATCCCACTCTGTGTCAGACTCTGCTCTTGGGGCTGGGGTAAAAGCAGTGAACAAAACAGAAGTTCCTGTTCTTAGGAACTTTACATTCTAGTGAGGGGAAAACACTAATACAGATGAACAGCCATGTAATCTCAGGCAGTATCAGGTGCTGTGAAGGAAGCACAGTAGGGTGTGGGGAAGGAGATGTTGCTATTAGACAGGGTGGCTATGAGGCCTCTGTGGGGAAGTGACATTGGAACAGAGGCCTGAAGGAAGTATGAAGGAGTCTCAAAGGAGGAAGGAGGAGGTAATGGTGAGAGCAAAGCCCTGAGCAGAGACTATCCCTGAGGCATTCCCAGGAGTGGGAAGGCCAGGGTGGCTGAGCTGTGATTCAGGGGCAGAGTGGTGGGAAATGAGGTGAGGACGACCAGCAGCCAGATCTGCAAGCCTGAGTGTGGTGGGCCAGCTCCAACATGGTGAAGGATCACTCAGGTGACCATGGTGAGCAGGGTCACCCAGTCCACATATGGATGAGACAGAGAGCAGGGAGACCTTCAATGATGGCCCACGCAGGAACTGATGTCGGCTTAGGCTCCATGGAAGATGTAAGAAGTGATGAGATGCATAATCTATTCGCACAGCTACTGATAGGATTTGGTGATGTATTAGAAATGGAGAGCCTGGGTGGCTCAGTGGGTTAAGTGTCCGACTTCGGCTCAGGTCATGATCTCACGGTTTGTGGGTTTGGGTCCCAAACAGGCTCTGTGCCGACAGCTTGGAGCCTGGAGCCTGCTTCAGATTCTATGTCTTCTTGCTCTCTGCCCCTCCCCTACCCATGCTTTGTCACTCTCTCTCACTCTCTGTCTCTCAAAAATAAACATTAAAAAAGAAGAAGAAGAAATGGAGAGAAAGGGAAGTCAAAGTGACTTAGGTCTCGCGGGGGAGTGTGGATCAATGGTGGCACCACCTTCTGAGATAGGCATGCAGGGGGCAGGGGCCAATCAAGTGCCTGTGAAGTGTGAGATGTCCATTAGACATCCAGGTGGGCACATCACATGGCAGGCATTTAGATGAACCTGGAGTTGAGTAAGGAGGTCAGGGTTGGAGGCAGGGTATGGGGGTCTTACATAAGAAACCCCTGAATGTCCTGGGACTGGATGAGGCCCCTAAGGTGGATATGGATGGAGTAGGGAGAAGGAGGAGGAAGGCAGGACAGACGCCTGGGAAGGATACAGAGAAGGAATGGCCACAGTGGGATAAGAGGAAATCCAGGAGACAGGGGTGCCCCAGAAGCCAAATGGCAGCCGTTTGCATAAGGAAGGAATGACAACATCAGTGTGTCAGGTGCTGCCACCGAGTAGAGTAGGATGAGCCTGAGACCATTGGCTTTGACAGTTCACAGGAGGTTTGTGACTGACAAGAGGGTTTAGCGGAGTGATAGTAAAAGAGTCTGAATTGAGGCATATAGAGACTGAGTGGCCTGCTGAAGTCCATGTAACTAATAACTAGCTGGGTGGGGATTTAAACGCAAGCAATGGCTCCAAACTATGGTGCTTTGCTGCCACCACGGCCATCGGGGCCCTCTGACTGTGCCTCAACTGAAAGCCACACACCCTTCTTCATTCATAAGTCTGCTCCCACTTTCACGTTTGTCGGTCATGTCGCCACAGGCAGCTAACATGCATTAGACTGAACTAAATAGAACCGCTTCGCCAGTAGGCCAGAGACCTTGAATATTGGCAAATGGTACGGTTCCGCGTGAAACAAGCAGATAAAGCACTTAGCATCGTGCCAGGCATGGGCTACGTAACCCAGTAAATGCCTGCTGTTACTTTACATCTCATTCACTCTGTTGGGGTGTTACTCCTGTTTTCCTGGTGAAGGTCAAAGCTCAGAAAAGCTCAGGGAACTTGCCCAAGGACTCAGGCCCCAAACAGCAGAGCCAGAAAGGAGCTTTTTCCTAACTAGAGCGCCACTCTTCTGATTGAGCCAGCTTGCTGCTTGCCTCTGCTGCTTGCCTCCGCAGAGAAAGAAGCCAGCCCCTCTGCCCTGCCCCTCATGGCACTCCTGGGAGCTTGAACCCCCCTCCCGAAGCCTTCCAAGACCTCGCTCCCCTTGCCCTAGGCTTGTAATTCAGGGAACCAACCTCCTGGGGAAGACAGAAGCAAAAAGGCTGCCCTGAAGGGCCGGGTCCAGAACGAGCCCAGGAGTGGATGGGGTGAGGCATTGTCCATATAAGGACACATTTTCCTCCCTATGTAGAGGCCCCCCACCTCCCTATATTTCCATCTTCCCATCCTTCTTTGGGGGCACAACCAGGCCAGCAATGGACTCCAGCCCTGGGGCCCAGATCTAGAAATGGAGTTCAGTTTCATCACAAACTGATTAAAATAGAAAATACAAGCTGCTCTTAGACTTGTATTACTATTATTTTTATCCCCTGCGCATCCATGTGAGCACAGAGCTGGTTCTGATTAAGCACACGGTCCTTCCAGCCCGCCCCTTGCTGCCATCACGGAGGGCCAGTGGCCCCCGGTGCGCACACAGCCCCATGGGGCAGGAGGACTGAGAGGGAAGGGGGGGCTCGGGCCCACCCCTGGGGGGCTCCAAGTCTGGAGGTGTGCCTGGTTTGAAAGGGAAACTTGAGCCCCTTTCCTCATGGTCAGATGGAAAGATAAAGTACACAGAACTTCTAAAAACAAAGCTCAAAGCACATGACAGCGTAGTGTACTCACACGTCAGTGTAAAAGCCAGCACCCAAAAGCTGAAGACAGATGCGGAGGCCAGACACATGAGGGTGGGGGCTGGTCAGGCAGGGCTTTTTGAAAGTGGAGAATTTTAAAGCGGACTGGGAGGGAGCTGAGGAAATGTGGTGAGCAAGAGGAATGAATTAATAGGTACGTGATGATTTTTCTCCTTTCCCGAGCACTACTGAATACATTCTCTCCTTTGAACAGCTTAACACTGTGGTAGAAAGAGTAAGCACACTTTCCTTTGTGCAGATGTGGAAATACAGACCCAGGGCAGTTAATATAATTTGCTCATGGTCTCAAGACTGCTAATGACAAAGCCAAAACTAGTACCCTCCTCTCTGGGCCTCTACTCTAATGCCACTTGGAAGCAAAGGCCCACACAACCCCACGAGGAAAGAAGGAATCTCCGTTCCTGTGTCCCTTCCTTAGGAACCCAGGCAGACCAGGCTTCTCATCCATGGCTTGCTTATGCCTCAAATTACATATCAGTTAAAAAAAAAAAACAAAAAAAAACAAAGCAACCCCGATCCTTCTGTATCTCCCTCCTGTGATGTCCCCAGAACTCAGCAGAAGAAAGATGGGCAAAGAGAGTATTGAAGCCAAGGAGCACAGAACTCTGTACCCACTTGGCTTTCTCCTTTTCTTCTTTAAAAGGGGGAAACACACACACTTTGGAGTGTACCTTTTTGTAAACTGTCACTGGTGCCTCTCAGGTCTTGAAGGAAGGGAAGAAAGGAGGGCCCTAAACAGGAAAACATGGACTTACCCCCACACCCTGGTTTATGGCACCCTAGTCCCCAGACATCAAGAGGTACACTGATAGGTATTCCTGTCTCTCAGAATAGTCCCTGACACCCTCCGTGTGCTGCACGTCTGCCTCTAGACACACAGGCATATACACACGTGTGCATACAGATATACACATACACGAACACACACACACACACACACACACACACACACACACACACACACACACACAGCCTGTATCGCACACAGACTAGGAGTGACATATTAAATACATCTGTGGAGCTTCTGGATAATATTGACACCCAGGCCCTTAACTAGACCAATTAAACCAGGATCTGGGGAGTGAGACACCTATGTAGAGCTGCTTCTAATGGGCTGCCGATGTTGAGAACCATAGAAGTTGACAAATACGTACTGAGGATTTTTTTGTAGCTGAGAATGACCAGGAGGTAGGGGGGCGGGGAGTGGAGGAACACCCAGTGTGAGGAAGTGAAATCATCCACTCCTCACGGGACTTTCTACTCCTCCATCTGTATCCACACAGAACCTGGCATGTGGGCGGCCACTGAGGAGACAGGACACAGGCGGAGTTGGCGACGGAAGGCAGGGACCCCTGACTCACCATGCAGGATTCCCTTTGCTCTTACAGAAGCTGGCAGAAGGAGAGAAGTGGAGGCAGAGTAGACTTCCAGCTTGGTTCCCTCAGCACTGCCCCCTCCCATACACTGCTAGAAAGCTCTTCATGAGGCTTACACTCAACCATTCCTGTAGTGGCATGTGTACGGCTTTGGCTGACTTCAGTAGGGAATTGCTCCCACGGCCCCAGAGGCCTGTGTGCCTCGGAGCTGCTGGTGAGCTTGGATGATGCCCACACCGTGTATCCGTTCCTGGAATACCCAGCTCAAACTGAGAGTGGGCAGGCTTTAGGTTGGGAAGGAATCCTCTGCAGGAGGATTTATATGGGCCAATCCACCTTCTCAAGCAGAAAAGAGACCCAAATGCCATCTAGTAGGAGCAGTGCATCCAGATGGGAGCATCAGGAGTCCATGTGCTAGGGAAGTGTTCGCCCCCAGGCCCCAGTTCTAGGCAACCTGTGTCTACCACACAGAGTCCCAGGAACCAGTCTGGGAGAGGGCATGTGTTAGCAGCTAGGACTGCCCCATCCAGGAGGCAAGACAGCAAGATGGCCCTTCCTCCCCAGTCAAGCCACAGGAATGTGGCCCAAGCTTCAGCTGGAAAGTCCCACCCGCTCCTTCCTCCCTCTGAGTTTCCTGTCTTCAGGAGTCGGAAAAGGAATGGCAGGAAGGGACTCTGACGGGGAGGCTCCCTCTCAGCACATCCCTGAAGTTAATTCCTTGTGGGGAAAATGCTGGAACACAGTGATAGCTGTTTAACCAGCTCCTTCTTATCTGAGTTCCTGGGTGGTTTCCCCAAAACTTCCTGAAGTCTAGTCTCCTTGGGGCCCAGCAAGGCCCCTTCTGCCCAGCCCAGCCCAGCGTGATGTTACTCTTCTGCCCCAACAAGGGAAAGAGTGTGGTAATGTCCACACTGGACATTAACATGGAATAGGGAACGTGGAAGAGAGGATCGAGGCATTGTGCACTCATCCACATACTGTTTCAGGCCCACCCAGAAGGCTCTGCAGGGTTTCGTTGGGTCCACTTTGAGGAGGAGTATATAGGCTCCCATTATGGGCCCAAGGCTCAGTCCAGAGGGGATGAGGCGTGCCAGCTGCCTGCTCAGAGGCCTTCATCTGGTCTGAAAGTCTGTCAGTGACCATCTGTAGGAGGAAGTCCAGGAAATCAGAAGGTGCAGGCCCCTCCCAAACCATGAGCCGAGGCATGTACCCTGTCCCCTCCTTCCTCTGGCAGAGAGACCTCTCTATACACAGCAGGCTTTTGGAGATACAGAGCAGTTAAACCCAGTGAGTGAAGACCCAGCAAAGGGAAAAGGTGGGAGAGAGGTGAGCCCGGGGGTACCGCCGCTCCTCCAGCCCTGCCAGCCATGTGATTCCTGGTAGCCCATGTCTGCCGTACAGGGGAATGCAGAACTAGCTCCCAGGATAGCCTGTCCATCCATCTTGCCTGGGCGACTGCTCTCTCCACCTGATTTATAAGGCACAGTGGAGCGCACGCACGCTCCTTCTTTGGTGCTCTGGAGGAAGAAGGTGCCCGAGGCCGGCGCCGTCTGCGCGGCAAGCAGGGAGGGCCCCCAGAGTGGAAGGAGGAGCTGGGGGCGGGGGGGGGGGGGGGCTTGCTGTCATTTTGGTTGAGGTGGGATTTTTATTGAGACACCTCCTCTGTTCATTTCCTTGGGCAGCAGCCAACTAATGTGTGTCGTTACCTGTTGTGTTGCAGATGCTCCTGCCAGGGAGAATGCCAAGGCCCCTGAGATGAGAGCCCGGAGGCCCAAGAGCTCTCTTCCCCCCGTGCTAGGAACGGAGAGTAAGTACTCGCTCAGCTTTCCTAGGCAACCCCAGGACTGAGCCCCGGCTTCCCTGCCTGCACCCCAGCGAGCCCCGTGAAGCCCTGGTGACTGGGCCAGTGGCCATCTGGCACTGCCCGTCTCTCCCAGCCTCTGCACGGCCTTAGTGGTGCACACCCACGTCCACTCGCCACCTCACTCAGGCCCTCTGGGCTTCTCACCAAGACTCCTCCTCCTGATCTCCTCCAGGTGAGTCCCTCCTGCCGGGCAGAGCCCTTCCAGGCCGTGGCTCTGCTCCTATCACTCCCGGTTGCAGTGCCTGGCAGTCCCCAGAGCCCACCCCACCCACACGAGTGAGCCTCACACATGTTACACTTGTGCACACATGTTTGGCCGTGTGGTCTGGCCTTTCTTTCGCAGTCTGCCCCCAACTCCTGAATCCTACTTTATCCTCAAGCCAGACGGGGCTCCTCCGTGTGCACTGGAAGTCCCGTGCTCCTTCCATCATGCCTTGCTCTGGGACCTCTCTCCATGAGACGCCTCTTTCGTGGGACAGACTCCCACTGAAAAGCCACTTCACTCCTGAGTTTGTCCCTGCTCCAGCTGCAAGGAACCCTTCCCTCCGTGTGCTCCCCGAGCACTAAGCACCTCCCTGCTGCCACTGCCTTCTGCCCAGTGTCTGGTGTTGTGTGTGTGGCTCACCCCTCATCCACTGTAAGTCCCCTGAGGGCTGCCCCTGGGGCTTCCAGGATGCCAGGCCTTGCTTAGAGAGGGCAGTGCAGAGTTGCAGCTTGGTATAAATAGCTGTGCAGGGAAGGACTTCTGTGACTCTGTGGAACTGTCCCCCTCTTCCTGGGTCTCACCTTCCCCCAGGGCCCACTGATGTATCAGGCACAGCACCCGGCGTCCACAAAAATATTTCAATATCTTACAGAATTAAAAGAAAAACTAAACTTTTGGGTCAAAGAAAATGTTTCAATTCACAATATATTCATCTTTACACCAGTGCAGTTGTAAAATATAAGTTATGTGTGCATATACATGTATTCTTTTTTAAAATTATTTGTATTTTTTAAGCTTATTTATTTTAAGAAAGAGAGAGAGAGTGGAGGAGGGGCAGAGAGAGAGGGAAAGAGAATCCTAAGCAGGTTCTGCACTGACAGCACAGAGCCCAGTGCAGGGCTTTAACTCACACGCCATGAGGTCATGACCTGAGCCAAAATCCAGAGTCAACGCTTAACTGACTGAGCCACCCGGGTGTCCCTATTCTCCTCTTTTCAAAGCTGCATATTTACCCTCCTAATGATGAGCTTGGATTCCTTGTGCATACTCCAGGCGGGTGCCAGGGGGATGCCCAGCCTTCAGTATGCTAGTGCAGCCAAATTGGAATTATAATGTCTAATGGATATTTAACCGAAATGAGGAACTCAGATTATCAGGAGTAGACATTTAATAAGTTGCTGGAAATTCACATATAACTGTAAGAAAAACCCAGTGAAAATAGGTTGGTGATTTTATTTTCCAAGAGGATTGCTTGGGCCCATGCTCTAATAGTTACCGGAAAATGGGATCTTAGAAGAGCACCAGGTGGTTGTGACTTAGGGACGGATGCCATCATTCATCTCTCCTGGGGACAGCGGCGGGAGTGCATGGAGTTTGAGTCAAGCCCTCAGCAGCCTGCTGCCCTCAGCTCTGGTACATCTGTTACAGGCAGATCCTGGGGGGATGAGGTGGGGTCCAAGGGAAAGTTGTGAAAGAGAAAACCAGCTGGGGACAGTGAGCAGCTCCGGGAGCTGGGCCTTTGCGCTGGAGGAGAGAAGGTGGTGGGGCACACCGATGGAGTTGTCATTGTCTGATTTTGGGGTGGGGACTCTCAACACACCTGTGGAACTTTTAAAACCTCTGCTGCTGGATACCCCCGCCTAGTTAAATCAGAATCTTTAGAGGTAGGATCCAGGCTTCGGTATTTGTTCAAGCCCCTAGGCCATTCCAGGGTGTGGTTGGTCAGTCTGGAAGCCTGGAAACACCCAGTGTACGCACTGTTGGTCTTTAGAAGCAGAGGGGGCCTCCTTACTGCCTCTGTTAAGTGTGGCACTGCCTTAGGAACCCTCGTGCCCAGGTCCTCAGACTGTCTCTGGCACCAGCCCACAGTCTCCACTCTTTAGGGAAGGAGCAAGATGCTGGAAGCCAAGGTTCTTACCCCTACAGAGTCAGTGGGGAGTGGGGCTCAGTCAGTGGTACTGCTTAGGGAGAGGGTGGGCTGGCAGAAAGTGCTGGTCTCCCTTTCCATAGCATAGAAATACATCCATATAGGATTAAGTCTAGCGGACGCTGCTTGTCTGTGGAAGGGGAATTTTACTCTAGCCTTCATCTTGCAGTTACAGTCAGATGTCTTACCCCCAAGGGAATGGAAATGTGTGTCTCCACATACAGCAATGACCACTTTGAATGGCCCATCCGCCCAGCCTCACATCACCCCAACTCATCACCCACTGGGCACTGAGAACATTAGCAGGGTGGCTCTGGCAGCCCCTCCAATTGCTTACACACCTATGCTCGTGTCCTTCAGAAACCTGTGGAGTTCTCTGGATGCCTCTAGAACACCATGGGGCTTCCTTCCCAGAGGCTCCTGAGAAGGCAGCTGCTCAGAGATAGGCAATGAAAGAGGTTGTCTTTTAGGCCTGTACCCCCAATTCATTTCTCACTTGTTGGGATAATTTGTATTATTTATTAATTACATAAGTTGAACATGCATGCATTCTTCTTTAAGACATTCTAAACAGTATAGAATTATACCAGGTACAACATGAAAGCCCTCTTTCATCTACCTCCAGTTCTGCTCACCTTTTCAAATATATTCACAATGTTTTTCTATGCACTTACATATACTTGTGTAAATACATCATGTAATCTGGACACCTCTGCACCTTGCCTTTTTCTCTTAGCATGGCCATCCCCGGTCCCAGACGTCTCTGATCCCACGAGAAAGCCCAGATTGATTCTCTTGTCCCTGAGTGGTCTGGCTGTAACGTGTGTTCAGTTTTTTCAAGGGCTGGGAAGTACCTAATCTAACCAGGAAGTCCAGCTCTCCTGCCAGTAACCGAGGGAAGGCCAAGTGGTTTTCATGTCAAACAGATCATAGCCAGATCCCTCCCTGGATGACCTCCCCCCAACCCCAGCTGTGTTGTTCAGCCCTAGTGTGTGAGCTGTCAGGTGTGAGAGTAGAGGGCACATGTCCACACAACGGCCCGGGGGCCCTTGGGAGGACCATGAGGGAAAGGCCAGGTCCACCTGCCAAGCCAGGTGGTGGGATGAGAGAAAACAGGTACGAGCTAACCCGCCAGACACCAACTCCCAAGTACAGGAGTGAGGAGTGGTGGTTTGGGGTGACTCGGGACCAGGGAAACTCTGGGTCATGAAAGAGAGAGGAGTGTGGCTTGAAGAGGAAGGATGACGTTGCTGGAGCACTGGAGGGAGGAACCATATAGATGCTGGAAGGGATGCTATGAGGCCCCGACACAGGTGCTCACTTAGTGTCTACTGAGCTCCCGTGCAGCAGGCATCATCTAAGGCACTTAGTCCCAGACCACTTCAGGCAGGTCTCACTCAACTGAGCTGCGAGTAGTTCCCATTTTACAGATGAACAAAACTGAGCCTCTGAGAACTAAAGTGTCCTATCCAGGGTCTGACAGCTGGTAGGATCTGGAACTGTGAGGACAGCCCTGATCACGTTCCTGCTGCAGCGCCCTGGGCCTTGCTGGTCTCGGAGCCATACTTTGTGCGGTCCACACAAGCCTGGGCAAGTGCTGCCCCCAGCCCACGAGGGGGCAGGGGTCTGCTGCCATGAGAGCTGGGGGGGGACGAGGAGGGTGACAGCTGGCATGCTTGCCTGGGTCCTGAGACCTGTCAGTGTGTTTGCTGCATGCCTCTCAAGAGGAAATTTTTATAACGTTATTTTGATATAATTTCAAATTTACAGCTTGCATGTACCCATTACTGAGATCCACCAATTATTCACATTTTGTTGCAGTGTCCTAGCATTCTTTATGTATGTATTCATATAAGTATATTCACCGTTCATCAGATATCCATACATATGTATACACACTGTGTATATATTCATATATATTCACCATGCATCATGTAGGTATATATATACCATTTGTGAATAAATTAGAGACATCATGACCTTGACCT
Source organism: Crocuta crocuta (assembly GCF_008692635.1). NCBI lineage: Eukaryota > Metazoa > Chordata > Mammalia > Carnivora > Hyaenidae > Crocuta > Crocuta crocuta. Next base: position 2,167,293 of record NW_027530544.1, on the reverse strand, counting down.
CTAAATATGTCATTGTGTATCTCCTAAGAACTTAACCACAATGTGGTTACTAAAATCAGTTAACATTGAACCAATACCACTATTTAATGCATGGTCTGCACGCAGTTTTTGTCAGTTGTCCTGATATCCTTTCATACTGCTTCCCCCACCCCGATGGGCAGTTACTGTCAACACTCCTGGAACCCTTCGTCCACTCCTCCAGTCCACAGGGCTCATCCCTACCTTTGAAGAAAGAGCAAGAAATAGGTGCACAGGCCTGGGGTGAAGCATCCAAGACTCCGCCTGATTTGAGCAGGCACGGGAGGCAGCAGCATCCTTGTATCTCCAGATGCGCATGTCTCGTGCCAGGCTCTGGGGCAGTGCTCTGGCACAAGACGTAGCCAGAAAGCCACTGGGCTAGAAAGCAAGGGACAGAAGTCTTGGTTCTGCCTCTGATTGAACACGTGGCCTTGGTCAAAGCCGTGGTCTCCAGACCTGCCAGACGGGGACTATCTGCAACTGAGCCCAGGTTTTTTTTTTCCCAGCTCTGATATCAGTTCATTCTATGGAATGCTCTGTGTGTAAGAGAGAGAGAGAGACAGAGAGGCAGAGACAGAGAGACAGACACAGTTCAGGTGAGGTCAGCTAACTCCCCTTTATATCACCCAGTATGTGATGGGTTGATGCTACAGCAAGTGTGGCTTGGGTTACACAGTGGCAGAAACATCCTGATGGGAAGGAAGCTTTAAGCAGAAGGTACAGTTTTAGGGGAACTCAGCTGGAGGGGGTCTGAGTGGAACTTTGTGTGAGGGAAGTATTGATGGGGCTTAAGAAATTGTTTTAGAAAGTACAGATGAGAGGGCACCTGGGTGGCTCTGTCAGTGAAGCATCCCACTCTTAATTTCAGCTCAGGTTCATGAGTTCAAGCCCCAAATCGGGGTCTGTGCTGACAGTGAGGAGCCTGCTTGGGATTTTCTCTCTCCCTCTGTCTCTCTCTCCCTCTTTCTTTCAAAAATAAATAAATAAAATTTAAAAAATTACAGAGGAGACAATGCCAGGGTGATAACAGACTAAGGAATTCCTCCTGTCTGTCAGTCTGTGGAGCTGGTAGTCTTTTTGAAAAGAGATCGATGAGCATAGGGCACTTTTATAACTTGAGGACAGGGACCAGGGCCTGTTCGTCTTGGAAATGTCAGTGCCTCCCTCAAAGTAGGGATGTGATGAACATGTGATTTTTCAGACTGATTCATGAGTCCCCATGCTTTAAGGTCCCTGCCTCTACTGCACCTCTGGGATTTGGGGACGATGCAGAGAGAACACCCCTCTGTATTCCATGCATGGCGTTGGCTTGACATTGGTCACGTGGGTTTCAGTCGCCACGATGGACCATTCCAGATTAAACTTTTAGATGTCGTTACCTTGGCCCCCCCATGTGTCTCTCCCTGAAACCAAAAGTCACATCAACTTGAAAGCATCTTTGGATGTCAAAAGTAGTGTCTGGTTTTCCTGGAAGATTCCCTCAGGATCAAATCTTTCTTTTAAATATTTTCTTGGAGTCATGGGGAATGTTAAGTCACCATAGGATTCAAAGAGCTTGAGGGGCACCTGGGTGGCTCAGTCGGTTAAGCGTCTGACTTCGGCTCAGGTCATGATCTCATGGTTCGTGGGTTCAAGCCCCGTGTCGGGCTCTGTGCTGACAGCTAGCTCAGAGCCTGGAGCCCGCTTCTGATTCTGTGTCTCCCTCTCTCTCTGGCCCTTCCCTGCTCACGCTGTCTGTCTCTCTCTCAAAATAAATAAACAAATAAACAAAACATTGAAAAAAAAAGGATTCAAAGAGCTGGAAGGAAATGTTGGACAGGTGGGGATTTGGCATCAAGACCTGCTTGACACTGGACAATGTGGGACCCTGGAAGGGAAGCTGGGGTACTTCCACGAATGCCTTTGAAAGCTGGTACCAGCTGCCATTTACTCTCAACCCAAATATTGTCCATGAGGAGTGATAGTGTCTAATATCACCCCCCCCACCCTGCCATGCATGTGACCCTGTGACCTCCACCCGTGGGCTGCTGCTCCCAGTGCCTCCCCAGCCCTTCCATTGTCTCCCAGGATCCTGTTAAGTGGGAGGACAGGTCCTCCCCACAGAGGACATTGGCACTGCCATCCTGGCCATGCCGGTCTGCTCTTTCACAACCATCCTGATGTTCTGTATCCTGGGGGCTTCGGGATAAGCGTTTGCATTAGCAAGAAGAGCAGTGTTCCTCTGGAATCTTCTTGTGTGACAGCCTTTGCTAGGAGAAGATGTCTTCAGGAAATTTGCCCAGAGGTGTTAATTCTTGGAAAATGACCAATATTTCTCCATAAGTCTGTCTGTTAGACATACTGGAAGGGCCTGGTGTGTGCCAGGGGCAGGGGAGTATCGGGGGCTTGTCAAGTCACCCAGAACGCTGAGTCTGCCCTAGTGCAGGACGGTGGGATTCGGCCTTGAATCCTCAAGTCCACACAGCCACCCTCCTTCTCTGACACAGCCCTGTGTGTGAGTGCTTCCTCCACACTTCACCCAGCCTGAGTCACCTTCAGAAGCCTCTGGTAGAAAGTTAATGCTGATTTTGGGAATTGTGAAGGGTTTGATGTCTATTTTTAGTCAACTACCTAAAAAGGACAATGTCCCCAGAGAAGCAGACATCCAAGGACCTCCCTGTACCCAAGGCTGTTCGTGCTACCTCCTTAATTCTCCTTTGCTTTCCATTATCTCAGACCCTTTTGACGCTGAGAGACCCATGTCTAGGCCCTGCAGATATCTCCCAAATGCTTGCTCAGATCCTCTGCCCTGCTGATTCGTGGGAGAGGCACTCCTCTGCTTTCAGACTGAGTGGTCTGGAGATCTTGTGGGCACTGACCTCCTCCCCTCTCGCTCCTTCTCCCCCACCACCACCACTCAGGGCAGCAGGAAGGCTCACCAGGCCAGGAATAGGTCAGGGCTCAGGCAGGCCTGGTGCAGAAGCAAAATGCTGGATTGCCCAGACAGCCAGGAGGCTGGCCTCCCTATGGCTGCCCCAGGCTTCCCAGCAGGCGTCCAAGTTCAGTGCTTTGTTCATGATGTTTTCATCGCTGCTGCTCCTCTTCAGCCTGTCTCTTTTTTAGAGTGGAAGGCTCAGCACCCAGCAGCTTTGATCTAGTTGGTGACAGAGCAAAGAGGCATCTCCTTTTAATGGAAAGTTGCACACAGGGATTCAAGCCCCAGGGCTTTATCTCTCAGTGGGGGGGGGGGGCCGCGGGGGGGNNNNACTGCTCTTGGGAACTCCCAGGTTAACAGAGATCCTCAGAGGCTCCTCTCATTCCTTTAATAGCTTTTCACGCATGTGCCAGGTACCACACTAGGCACAGACGGTACAATCGGTGAACCAAATGGGCCCTGTTCCTGTATCCAGGGAGTGTGCTGTGATATATGCGTGTTGGACGGAGGTGTCTGCATTGCAATGCCTTGCGAGGAGTGCTAAGAAAGAACCACCTCAAAGGGACATGGAACCCANACCCCCCCCCCGCCCCAGAGGGTGATGCAGGGCCCAGCAAAATCAGCGTGCTCTGGACAGCCAGGAAATATGTTTCTAGCAAATTTCCCCCATGCTCATAATGCACACTCAATTTTGCAAACTGCTGACATAGAGCATCAAGGGCCTGGGTAACAGTATTCTCTAAGAGGGAAGAGTAAGAAGGAAGACAGGATAAAAGCTGAGGACAGATCTCAGAGGCCCTTGTAAGATGAGCTGGACTTGGTCTTAAGTGGCAGTGGGTGGCCGTTGTAGGAGTTTAAACAGTAGAATGATGGCCTTGGGATGATGGCTGTATTGGGGGGGCATAGGGGACTGGAAGCTGAAGAGGTAGTACAGTTTGAGCTAGAATGGTGACAGTGGGGAGGTGGAAGGCGGCAGACCGAGGAGGTATGTCATGGATGGAGTTGATTGACGGGAGACGGTAGGGAGAAGGCCTTGGGAGAAACAGGATGGCAACAGGTTTGGGGAAAAGATCCTGAATTTGATTTGGACGTGTTGGACTTGCAGTATGTGCCAGGAGAGGGAATGGTCAGGTAGTGGGACGTACAGGTGGGCTGAGGAAAGAGGTCAGGGCTCCAGGTAGAATGAGGCCGGCAGAGAGGGGCACCTGGGCGGCTCAGTCAGTTAAGCATCTGACTTCAGCTCAGGTCATGATCTCATGGTTTGTGGGTGCAAGCCCCACATCGAGCTCCCCACTGTCTCTGCTGCCAACAAGGAGCCTGGTTGAGATCCTCTGTCCCTCACTTTCTCTGCTCCACCCCCACCTGCTCGCTCACTCTCTCTCTCTCTCTCTCAAAATAAATAAAGAGAAGAAGAAGAGGAACTCTAAGAGCAGCAGTGAGCCAAGCACCGTGAGGGCATCAGTTTGGAGAGCAGTGCTATGCCAGGAGGAGGTGCTTCCTGGGGCTGACTGTCTGGGAGAGGGGACTGAGCTCTTCTCCAGAGGGACAAACCAAGTGGCAGGCAGCGGGAGGATGCTTTGCCCTCCCAGCCTGACAGTGTGGTCAGTAGCTGCCATGGGATTCGCAAAGATAGTTGGATTTTATTTTCCTTCTAGGATATTCCTCTCTGACAACGGCTGGTGCAGAAGTTTAAGGTGTTGGAGAGGAAATAAGAGACAAGGGGCTGACAATAATAAGATAATGAGATGGTAAGACAGATGAATCCAGAGGAGAGGAAACTAGTTAGTAACCCAAGGAGAGCTGAGAGTCTGAGCACCTGGCCCAGCAAGAGGGCTCCCTGGGGACTTGATTGGGAGAAGGAACCCCGGGAGCAGCATGCGAGGCATCCTGTAGGTACAGAGCTCAGCTGACATAGGGTGGCATACTCAATAGGTGAAGGACTGGACAGAGAAGTCCTCTGGGGACCCATCTGGGGAAGAGGGGTGACTGGGGTGAGGGGCTGGTAGTAGAGCATGCACCCTGTGCTCTACCTTCTTCACAATGTAGCTTAATGTTTTACAATAAATTTTACTCATCCCCTTCACATTTTTTTGAATGAGGAAACTAAAGCTCCAAAAGGCTAAGTAACATGCTTTTTTAAAAAAAATTATTTTTAATGTTTATTTATGAGAGAGATAGAGTATGAGCGGGGGAGGGGCAGAGAGAGAGAGAGAGAGAGAGAGAGAGGGAGACAGAATCTGAAGCAGGCTCCAGGCTCTGAGCCGTCAGCACAGAGCCCAACATGGGACTCAAACTCACCAACTGTGAGATCATGACTTGAGCTGAAATTGGATGCTTAACTGACTGAGCCACACAGGCGCCCTGCTACATAACATGCTTGAAGTCACACAGCCAGGGGGCGACAGGACAGTATTTAAATACCCAAGCCCAGCTCCAGAGCCTGTGCCCACTGCATTTCTGCAAGGGGACAGAGAAGGCTTCTGGAGGACCTGGATTTAGGGATGGAGCAGAGAGTGAGCTGCCACAGAGGCAGCCCCCCAGGGCATCAGGAGGCTTGGGTCCTGTGTCTAACATGGCCCCTTCTGGTGTTAGGACGCTGACAAATCACCTGGCTTTTATGGGAACCTATTCCCTTTTTCACAACATAGAAACAATATGAGGGGCCCTGCTCATATTGGGTTGGAGAAAGGACCCAGTGGGAAAAAGGACAGTGAGATCGTGGGTTACAAAGTGCATGCAGTGAGTCCAGCTCGCTGTGAGAAACCAAGTTTTAGAATCGGGATTCTGCTTTCCAACCTATTAAAATATATTCTTCTAAGCCCCAAACACAATTAATGGATTTCAGCAGATGCTCATATAAAATATGTATAGAATAGGATATAGAACATCATTAGCATTTAAAATTGTCTTTACTAACAGGAACTAAACCAGCTCCAAATGCTAACCAATTCAAACAGCAGAAGATGCAAATTTATGGAAAAAACATGAAACTTTGGCCCTCAATCCATTTAATCGTGACAGAGGAAGACAGGTCCTCATTGGGGCCCTACTTCTAGGTTCACTAGGGCCACACAGGTTTACTAGGGCTGCCAAGGATTGTAAAGAGTGGGACTTTGGAGTCATCGGATTGCATGGTGTGCTAACTGCCCTCCTGACTGGCTCTGGGACTGTCAAGCTCCTTTGCGGCCTCCAGAGCCCATCTGCTGCTCTCGCCCGCTGTGGCTGCACAACAAAGTATCGTAGACTGGGCAGCTTAAACAACAGAAGTATGTTGTCTCACAGTTCTGGAGTCTGGAAGTCCAAGTTCAGCATGTTGGCAGGTTGGTTTTTTCGGAGGCCTCTCTCCTGGGTTTGCAGATGGGCACTTTCTCACCGTGTCCTCACATGGATTTTTCTCTGTACACACACCCCTGGTGTCTCTGAGTGTCCACATTTTCTCTTACAAGGACACCAGGCAGTTTGGATTGGGACCCCTGCCCCATGGCTTCGCCACAATTTAATTACCTCTTTAAAGGCCCTATCTCCAGATATGGTCATATCCTGAGGTACTGGGAGGCTCAAGTTTCAACATATGAATTTTGGGGGGTAAAGGCAGCTTCACACAGCAACCCTGAACAGGTGGCTTTTGCTCTCCATGGGAGGTCAGACCCGGGCTCTGGTAGAAGCCCTCATCTTCCCATGAGGGCCTCTCCCAGTTGTGCCTCTCCCTTCCCAGCAGCCCTAGATGAAGAGGGGCAGGGGCTTCGTGGCTTGGCCTGTCATGGCTGTTCCATAGCCCATCTGATACTCACCTCCAAGGGGTTTGTCTTTCCCATGCTGTTCCAACTTGTGGCTTTCCCTCTCCACTGACTCCTAGCCTTCTGCTTTCAAACCTGTGCTCCTCTGTCACCTGGGAAGAAACCTTGCTTGATTGACATTCCCTCTTCCATCACCCTGTTCTCCTTATCCCTTCAACTCCAGAATTCTTGTCATATTAGCTGACTCCCTGTTTCCTTGAGAATTTCTTCTGGAGCAACTTCTGACCCCGCGGTCTCATGGCACCTGCCCTCTCAAACCTTACCCGTCACTCAGTGCTGATCAGACCCGAAGCCCACTTCCCAGTGCCTATTGTCCTTCACCCTTGCTTGCAGTGACAGTGCTTCTATCACTCGGGGCCCACAGCCCTCTCCTTCATCCCAGCTCCTTATGTTGGGCATCCCTGGGAATTGGACCCTGGCCCCTTCTCATCTTTCACTGCATTCTTGTCCCCAAAGAACTGACCCATCATCACTGTTTCCATTATGATGGCACGTTTGGTTCTGGAGTCTTGCACTTCCAATCCCCACCAGCCTCTCTAGAATTCTGATCCTGGGCTTCTAGCCTATGAGTGGGTTAAATTTTTTCATCTGCCACATTCAGTTGGACCAAACCAAATGCCTCATCTTTCCCTTCCAAATTCTTATTCTGTCACTATAATTTTCCCTATTTATCCAAGCCAGAAATCTCGAAGGAATCTTTGCACCTCCCTCTTGTTCAGCCCCTAAATTCTTTTAACTTTTCTTCTGACTCTTAACTTATATTTTCTCTGCAACTGCCTTCACCAAGGCTGGACCTTGATCACTCCCTTCCCAAAGGGTGGCAGTAGCCTCCTAATTGGATAACCTTGTCCCCCAGGAAGTGGGGAGACCTCCAGGGGTCCTCAAGCCTAACTGGACTGCTGTTTGTGTGAGGATTCCCTGCTCACTCAGGACAAAGACCTAACTCTCAGACATGGGATTCTAGACCAGCACTGTGATGACAGTGATGTTCCGTGTGTGTGCAATAGAGTAGCCACGAACCACGTGTGGCTATCGAGCACTTGAAATGTGACTACTGTGACTGAAGAACGGAATTTTTTATTTTCTTTAATTTAAATTGTCACACTACCTTCATACCTCTGTTCTCTAATCTTAGCCCTACACTCTGGACAGCCTCCACCAAACAACCTGACCCTCAGCCCTGAGCCCCTCTCTGTTCCTGAGGCATGGGGCCCTTCTCCTTTCCCCAGATCACATGTTCTCAGGCCCTCAGATCCATCCTGTGTCCCATCACTGACCCCTTCCTGTCCATCTCCTTAGCCGACAGTGCACGCCTTCATTTAAGCAACTGCATCATGTTGGAGGGATTAAACTTGTGTGTGTGTGTGTGTGTGTGTGTGTGTGTGTGTGTGTTTTAAGTAGGCTGTACGCCCAGCGTGGCGTGGCGTGGCGCTTAACTTACCACCCCTAGATCAAGAGTTGTATGTTCTATGGACTGAGCCAGTTAGGTGCCCCCTGGGTAAAATTTTTTTTAAAAAACTTTCTCTTTAACTTTTAATTTGAAATAATTTCTGACTCAAGAATACAAAAACAGTACAAATATTGCTTGTATGCCCGTCACTCTAATTCCTCAAATATTAACATTTTACCACATTTGCTTTATGTTGTATTTTCTCTCCCTCGCTTTTTCACTCTCTCCTTCCTTCTACCTCTCCACACACACGTATATACATACATACACATATGTATGTATAATTCTTATGAGTAGTTTGAAAGTAAATTGTACATATGATATCCTCTATACCTAAATACTTCAGTGTATATTTCCTAAAAACAAGGACAGTCTCAGGGCACCTGGGTGGCTCAGTCAATTGAGTGTCCAACTCTTAATTTTGGCTCAGGTCATGATCTCATGGTCATGGGATTGAGCCCTGCATTAACCTCTGCACTGAAAGCGTGGAGCCTGCTTGAGATTCTCTCCCTCTCTCTGGGCCTCTCTCCCGCTTGTCTCTCCCTCTCTCTCTCTCTCAAAAATAAAATAAAATAAATAAATAAAATAAACATTATTTTAATGAAAAACCACAAGGACAGTCTCACCACAGTTTGGTAATCAAAACATGAAATGAACATGAATGAATGATACAATACTATCATCTAATTTATTGACCTTATGCAAATTCTGCCAGTTGTCCCATCAATGTGCTTTATACAAAAGAAAGAAAAGGCTTTCCTATGGACCACACATGCCTTGACATTTAAGCCCTTGAAGACAAGCTCTGATTTCTTACATTTGTTTGATTTTCCTCTTGGTACCCAGGTTAGTAGTGTGTACTGACTGACATTTGTGTGGCAATAGCAGGCCCTCAATAAGTTTCTTGAGACGGACAGATGAGTCAATAATGGTGACAAGCCAGGGTAAATTTTTTGTTTTTGTTTTNTGATGCCTTTGATTTCCTTTTGTTGTCTGATGGCTGATGCTAGGACTTCCAGCACTATGTTAAACAACAGTAAGCCAGGGTAAATTTGGTGGAAGCAGGCCTCACCCTGGGCTTAACCTCATAAGGAGTAGCCATCAGCTCTGTGATCTGAGATCACCTCCTTACACAGCCCTTGTGCGGTTCTCAGGTGGGTAGCAGCCCACTCCCCATTTTACAGAGGCACAGCTGAGAATCCACACCATTATATAATTTGCCCCTGGGCACACAGCAGTGTCCAAGCCTTCTTCTCCGTAATCTGCAGAGGTGAAGCTTTGTGGAGGAATAATTGCTAACATTATTAACATTACCCCTACTCATTTACTCGATAAATAGTTACCAAGTGCCTACTATGTTCCAGGCACATTGAGTATATAGCCGTGAAAAAAAAAGAAAAAAAAAACCCTGTCTTCAAAATTCTTATACTTAATGGATAGAGGGAGACAATAAACAAGTAAAGACATAGTTTGTTTTATGGTTGTTAAGTGCCACGGAGGGGGGCGGGATAATAAAGTATGGTAAGGGTGATACGGAGTGCTGGGGACAGGGGGTTGCTGTTTGGTATAGAGTGTTTAGGGAAGATCTCATTGGTTAGATGACTCCCATTTTTGTATTAAGGTATAGTTTATATACAGTAAAATTCACCCTTTCTAGTGCACAGTTCTGTGAATCTTGACAAACACTCATAGTCATATAACTATTGCCATAATCAGGATATGGTTCCACCACCTTAAATCATGTTTTTGTGCCCCTTAATGGTCAGTCCCTGGCCCCACCCACCACTAATCTATTCTCTGTCTCTATAGTGTTGCCTTGTCTAGAACAGGGCATATGAACAGAATTATACATTCATAGCCTTTTGAGTCTGGCTTCTCTTACTGAAAGAGTAAGATGAATAGTTGAGATTCATCTGTTCTGTGTATCGGCGGTTTGTTCCCTTTTTATTGTCAAGTAGCATTTCATTGTATGAATATACCGAAGTTGATCCATTCTCCAGCTGAGGGACAAATGGATAAATTCTAGCTTTCAGCACTTACAAATAAAGCCACTGTAAACATTCACATACAGATATTTGTGTGCACATAGATTTTCATTCCACCTTGAAAGATAAGTTTTGATTAAAGACTTGCAAGAAAGATTAAAAATAAGTGATGAAGATAGCTGAGGATATTTTTGCATATTCATCATATTGTTATTTAGCCAAATGAATAAGTTTGTGCTGTGAAATTGTTCTGTTTGGGTCATTTTTCTTATTTGAGTTATTTGGAGAAAGCAAGAAGGAATAGAGTAGGAATGAAAGAGACTATTGGTTGGTTCATTCATTTGTCATTCATTAATGGGTCCATACAACAAACATTTAAAAAAAAAAAACTGAAACCCACTAGTCCACAGTCTGTGACCCAAAGGAAGCCTGAGACCCTTGGATCCACACCAAAGGCTAATTTTAGGTGGTTTATCTGACATAATTTCCTTTCTGAGTTTCCTGACATTGGGGTGAGAGAATAGTGAGTGTGGGGTTATCATTGTTGAAATGGACAATGGAGAATCAAGCGTTTTTTAAGTTTTTATCTCAATGGAGGCTCCAGCAACCCTCCAGAGGCCCCCTGAGAACTGATATTCATTCAGTCACGAGGCCATCTGTGTGGGAGTGCAAGATCTCCTGAAAACCATGCTCAGGTGAGGGCTCTGTCTGGCGGAGGAGCAGTGGTCAAGGCTCCTAGGCCTCAGGAGCTTCGTGAAAAGCCAGGATTAACAGAAAATAACCTGTGAGCTTCTTTGTTTCAGGTGATGCAACTGTGAAAAAGAAACCTGCCCCCAAGACACCTCCGAAGGCAGGTAATTGGTCACGAGCAGCATTTGGGAGCGGGAGTCATCTGCCATAAGGGGTTTTTCTTTCGTCCGCTAGACTGACCACTGGTATGAGCTCCCAAGAGACCAGCCCCCTCCTTGATTCAAGCTCTGCATTATTCAGGCCAAATTTCCCCCCAAGAGGCTCTGCACAGCTTGGTCCCCTACCCTCTCCCACTATTTGTCTTTTCTTCTGCTTCCCTTATAGTGTCCCTAGCTCTAGGGACATCATATGGCATCATGCAGTACTAGTGCCCATCCATCACTTCTGTGAAATTCTGCATTGCCCTCTGCCCTCCACACTGCCCCTTAAGGGGGTGGTCCACTTTACGCTGTCTTCTTGTTCTATTCTGTATGTCCTTGTCATGTAGAGCCCTTGTCTATGTCCCAGTGGAAGACATTTGAGGACATGAACCATATTGAACCTGTCAGCCAGTGTAACTTGAGGATTAGAAAGCAAGGTGCTACTTAATTAATAAAGGAGTTAGGAGGTAGATTCAAAAATTTAGGGTGAGATGCAAATTCCACAGCAATTGACAGATGGAGAATTATGCCATGTAAATTGTATGGGCTGCTTCTGAAGAATCAAAGTAAAGAAATGAAGAGAGCTAGCAGGTCCATCAGCTCAGACATTCCAGAGCAGTGGCCACTGTCCTTAGGGTTGCCCTGAAGGCTCTGGAAGGTGAGAGAGGAGCAGACCAGGGTGGACAGCAGCACTGAGTGAGGTCAGTCTGTCGGAGGCTCCTTCCTCGTTGCTCACTTTGTCATTTGTTCCCTCCCAGCCATGCCCCCTCAGATCATCCAGTTTCCCGAGGACCAAAGGGTGCGTGCAGGAGAGTCTGTGGAACTGTTTGGCAAAGTGGCAGGCACCCAGCCCATCACCTGTACTTGGATGAAGTTCCGAAAGCAGGTCAGTGATGGAGGGGAATAGTCCTCCCAACCCCTGGGTGCAAAGGGATGAAAAATGCCATCTCATGGAGGCAGCGTCACTCTTGATGGGCAGGGCCTTAGAAATGGGAGGGTCCCCTCCCCCACCTGTCACCACCCACCAAAATCTGAGTTCTTAATAACCTTTTCTTCTGAATCTGCCATTAGTACTTACTTTACAGACAGTTGGTGTATAGAGAAAAGTATGAAGGGAAAAAATAGAAACCACCCATGGGCCCCACCTGATTTTGATATTTTAGTCCAGAATTCTACTCAGAGTCAGGAAAATCGAACAAGTGACCAAAAGGACCTCTCAGACTCTGTGAGATTTCTGTGATTCTGTGCCAGCCCACTGAACCTTATTAGTGGCACCAGCTTAAACTCAACACGTGCTGAAGAGATAAAAGTGAATCTGAGTATTTGGATAGAGAAATTGTACATTAAATTGAACTTTGGCTTACTGGCCCAGAAATATACCGTTTATAAGAATGGTCCTATGAAAGAAATGTTTAAATTTCTGAACAACCAGCTTTTATAGGGAGAGGGAGAGCCCAACTGTCCCACGGAGCCCACATTGGTGGCGTGTGCCCATGTATGTTATCAGCAGAGGCCCCAAACCGTGACTGGCACTGAATCAGGAAATTTGGAGAGGATGTGAAGATTTCTTTTGAGTTCTCTGATGCTCTGTTTCCAAACCATTCAAACTGTCCTAAGGCCCAGAGATGGGAGGCTAGTACTAGGAAGGAATGGAGGGTTGGTCTCAAAAGATGAAGCATCATCCCAAAGGATGCTTGCTCTGTGCTACGTCTGGGCTAGTGTCATCTGAAGTAAGATGGAGTCCTTCCCTTTTCGGAGACATTGGGCCAGGTCCCCATTCTGTCCAAGAGAACTTTCTATAGTGATGGATATGTTCTATATCCACTGTCCAATATGGTAGCCACTGCCATATGTGGCTGTTGAGCATTTGAAGTGTGACTAGTGCAACTGAGGAACTGAATTTTAAAGTATAATTAATTAAATGTTAAAACAGCTTTCTTTCTAACAATAGCCCTAAAATTCATACACCATAAAATTTGCCCTTGCGAAGTATCCAGTTCAGTGGTTTTCAATATATCCACAAGGGGTGTAACCATAACACTGATCTAATTCTGGAACATTTCCATCACCCCCAAAAGAACCCTGGACCATTAGCAGCCATTCTTCCCTTTCCCCCAGGCCCTGGCCCCACTAACTTGACTTTCTGTCTCTATGGATTTGCCTTTACTAGGCATTCATATCAATGGGATCATACAGTATGTGTTCTTTTGTATCTGGCTTTTTTTTACTTAGCGTAATGTTTTCAGGGCATATCCACGTTGTCGTATAAATCAGTACTTCGTTCCTTTTTTTGGCTGAATAATATTCTGTTGTCTGGAAATGCCACATTTTGTTTATCTGTTCATCATTTGATGGACACTTGGGCTGTTTCCACTTAATTAAAATTTAAGTACCCATGTGTGGCTAGCGGCTACAGAATTGGGACAGAAGAGGTCAGAACACCTTTGTGGGTGGCCTTTGTAGGTGACTTTACTCAGTTGTGTTCTCTGCCGTCCCTTCCAAAGCCAACTCCTCAACTCTGGTCTGGAGCAGCAAGCACAGACATAGTTCGTCTACCAGATCCTGGTCAACAACCCCCCTGCTTGCCCCAGATCCAGACCACCTCAGGGACACTTGACTTTGGGTGCAGGAGAGGAGGAGCCTTAAGGGGAAGCCCAGAGTTCAGATGGGACGGAGCCCCATACTACTTGTCCTGTGGCATTCGCTAGCGGTGGGGAGTGGAGGTCTGAGCCCTCTTCCTTTCCTGCCCAAATCTAGTGCCTGTCCCACTCTCTGCCCCCAGATCCAGGAGAGTGAGCACATCAAGGTGGAGAACAGTGAGAATGGCAGCAGGCTCACCATCCTGGCCGCACGCCAGGAACACTGCGGCTGCTACACTCTGCTGGTGGAGAACAAGCTGGGCAGCAGGCAGGCCCAGGTCAACCTCACTGTTGTGGGTGAGTCTGGGGACAGGGTGACCTGGAGGTCAGAGGACAGGGAAGGCAGAGGCCCCCAGCAGGATGGTGGGCCTCAGGGCCTTACCTCCCCGGGGCCTGCTCCTTCAGCACCCCACCCACGGCCTCCCATGCTCTCATGTCCCCATCCCTGCCCTCATACTCTTGCTGTGCTTCATGCTCCTGGGGAAGCACAGACCCATACACACACACACACACACACACACACACACACACACACACACACACACACCCCACGGCGTTTGCCTCTTCCTAGGAATCCGCTCCTGGCTTCTCCCTCTCCAGCCTTTGCAAAACCCCGAGCCCCTCTACCCCTGACTCACCTCTAGCACTGTTGCTCCCTCTCCCCTGGCCCACTGCTTCCCCCACCCCCATCACTCTATCTCCTTGCAGACCCTCACTGTCAGTCAGTGCTGCCTTCCACTGCGCTGCTCCTGCGCCTGATGTGGAGGCACTTTGGGACGATCACAGCCCGCAGACTCAGTGCTGGACTCTGCCAGGGTCCAGATGGAGGCGTCGGTAGGCTCAGTGGCCTCCCCCACTCTCTGTGATAGCTTGTCACCCTGCAGGGCCCCGGCCTCCAGCTGCTCGGAGAAATAGGAGGCATCAGGCATGAACTGGTGTAACTTCATGCCCCACGCCTACAGGTGTCTCCATATCTGTGCCCACTTCTCTCTTGTCTTTACCTTCTCCTCTGCTTCTCCTGTAAATGTTGCCAGGACTCTCCACCCCAGCCAAACACACAAACAGGTATTCCTGCAGTATCCTGGCTCACTCTGGCCACCCCACCATCTCTCTCTTGCTCCCTTCATGACCTCGCCCCCAATCTCTGCTCCGATTCTGCTTCTTCGCCTTCAGCCTCTCTTCCAGCTCTGTTACTCTTCTGGGACCACCCTTCTGAGGTCACCGTGACTTCCCAGTCCTAAATCCACTCATTTTCCTCACTTCCTACAACCCAGTATGGAGTTCAGTCTGTCTCGAGAGTGATTTTCAAGTTCATTTTTTCCTCTCCACCCCAATCACTGTTTTTCATGTCCTGGTGAACTCTCTCCTGAAACATCAAAATACCTTCCTAACTGGTCTTACACTGTGGGTTGTGCTCAGCAACCTGACCCCTGACATGGCAGGTGCTCAGGACGGCGAAGCAACAGCAGATGAAGGAGTGGGCAGGTGGGTAGCAGGCTGTGTCCCTGAGCATTTGGGGGCCTTCAGATATTATGCTCCCTCTCCCCTGGCACTTTGACCTGACAGTTTCTGATCTGATCCTCTTTTTTTCTTTCTTTTTTTGTTTTGTTGTTTTGTTTTGTTTTTGCTTCTTTAGATCAGGACTTTATTGTTGTTGTTTTTTAAGTTTTATTCATTGTTGAGACAGAGGGCGTGCGAGTGGGGGAGGTGCAGGGAGAGGGAATAGAGGATGGGAAGCAGGCTCCGTGCTGTCAGCGCAGAACCCAGTGCGGAACTCGAACCCACAAACCGTGAGAGCATGACCTGAACTGAAGTCGTGTGCTCCACTGACAAAGCCATCCAGGCGCCCCTAGATCAGGAGTTTTAAATCTGGGAAGGCTAAGTGTTCTAAAGGGTCAGGGAATAGGTGTCTCAGCCATAAAAGACAAGGGACCCCTTTTTCTCACTCTTACTCTCTTGGGTGACACCAGATGTTTGTTTCAAGAATTTTCCCCCAGGAGTCAAGAACCTTTGGGGGTTTGAGGGATTGGTGCTAATGATCCAGTTTGCTTATCTTTTTAGACCTGTATGTACCTGAGGTATCGATTTGGCCCCATGCCCCAGCTGTCAGCAGGCATTGGTTTCCAGTGTTCCTCTTACCTGCTCCAGCTTGGGGGACCTGGGGGTCAGCTCCTTTGAACTGCTTTTCTGTGACCAGAGCCCCCGCCCCCACTCTGGCTGGCTCTGTGATGCCACATGCTCCCTTCCCCCAGCACCCTCACGCAGCTGCAGTTCTGGCCTTTTATGGTTTCGTTTCTCATTCTCCTGGGCTGGCCAGTGCTGACAGGGCCATTGGCGTGGCTGCCCGCCAGCTGGCAGGACCAGCAAGTTAAATGCCGTCCCGGGAGGGGAATGGAATGGAGGGGAACGGGCTTTCTGTCTGCCTCCCCCTCGCAGAGCTAAGAATAGAATTGCCCAATAAAAGGAGGACTCGCATTGATGGATCCAGCAAAGCCACATTCATTCAGAGCCCAGGGATTTAGAATTAGACAAAGTAAACCTGGATTAGGCCCAGATTTACCTGTGTGTCTCTGGGGACATCTGTGTATTATCTGATCAGGGCTTCTTAAGTAGATGTCAAATATAAATGAGATGAAACAGGAATCGTTCAGCCTGTCCGGGACAATTTTCAGGTGCTTTGGAAGCATCCATTTTGCAGGCCCGCTAAATCAGGCCTATTGAACACAACTGCTACTTGTTCGCAGTAAACTTCTCTTCTTGCAAGTCCTTTAAAATACCATTTTCTTTTCATATAATCTATGACTCCTATTTTTAAAATGATAATAAAAAGTAGCCTTGTCCTTGGTTAGTTTCAGCGAGTGATGTTTAACTCATTGAAAGGTTTATGTTTTAAGAGCGCAGGCATGCGTGGAGCTGGGAGGCCCCTGCAGATGCCTGCCCCTCCAGCTCCACCTCCAGGGGGTAAGGGAGGGGCCCCTGTGAGCCACTGGCCACGTTGCATTCCTTCCTGTAACTTGTCCAGCCTGAGAAAAACAGGTCACTTCGCATATCTTTAAAGGAGAAAAACAAAGTAGAGAGAGTCTCCAAATACTCGGTAATCCCCCCAAAACGATCTGAGCTTGGAACTTGCAAGATTTCTAAAGGCAAGAGATTTCCCTTTGTAATGCTTGGCGTGGGTTTAAGCAAGATGCTTCTTGATCTTATTCTGCCTGATAGCCTGTAAAATAACAGGCCCCTGGAACAAGAGTCTGGAGAATTTTTTTGGAGTCTCCTTTTGGCTCTGCCATCGGCTAACTGGGTAATCTGGGTAAGCATAGTACCTTGGACTTCAAGGGCCGGATTCCCCAGGTAGATGACTCTGGGGGTCACACACCCTGCCCTTCTCGATAAGCTGCTGGCGGCTGCTGAGGCACAGTGAAGGGAGGCCCGGGTGGGATCAGGCACGGCCACAGATCACCTTCGGACACACAGGCGCACGGAGACTGCCAGGCAGCTACTCCAGTGAGAAGCAGTGGAGAGGAGAGCCTCCGTTTTCCCAGGACTGAACAGAAAATCCTGAAGCTGGTGCCATCTGAGACTCTTCCTTTAGACCCAGCATTTCCCATTCTGTTAGTCAGGTCTCCAGGGAGCCATGGGAGAATTCCAAGGCGGCATGGAGCTTAGGGTTCTAGACGCCAAGCCCGCCTTGCCTTTACCAGGAGGCCATGCCCAAGGTCCCCCTCCCAACCCGAGTGCATCTGTGTCTTTAGTGTGGAAGGGAGGCTCACGGGCACTCTGTTCTGAGGGCATCTCTTTTGTCCCGAGGATTCTCAGCCCTGGATAGTCCAGCCTCTGTGTGAGGCTCTGTCAGATGGAAAGAACAGAAAGCATCAGGCACAGTCCATGGCCCTAAGGGCAGGCGTGGGCACTTCCAGTCTCCCACCACTTCAGACTTGTGAGTCTTTCCTCAACTTCTTAATTTGGAATCAAATTCCTTGAAAGCATTGAAGTTTCACTTGGAAATAAAGCTTGCCCCCTCCCTGCCAATTTCACATCTTCTCTTGTGCTGCAGGAGGTGACATATATCAGATGTCTGTTTTTCTCATCCTTTCAGCCAAGAGACAGCGGGAACAGGGAAGGGCACAAATAGTACCTCTTCGGCAGTGCCCATTTCTCAACATTTGCTTTTCTTAACCAAACAGAAGGGAGAAAAATCAGTCAGCGGAGAGTGTCTGCATTCGTTGTGTAAACCTGCATGACTCGAAATGTGTCCGATCAGATGTTTTCCAGGCAGGGTTTCTTTGGGGGAAGCAGTGGGTCTGTCTTTCATCCCTCTTTGGGCTTTTTTACTTCCTTCGCTGGGTCTTGAGAGGACTTGAACCACTTGCCTCTACAAGAGTTTAAAGTAATAAACATCTTAGCCAACACCAGAAAGATCTCTAAAAAGACCAATACATCTTTCAGAACAAATAGTTTTTCTAAGAGAACACTTTAAACAACCAGTGAAAGTGGTTCCATCACAGGAGGCCTCCGGAGTGACTGCCAACGGTGGGAAGTAGCTCTGTCCCAGTCCCAGAAGCGTTCCGGGCGAGGTCCAGGCTGGGGTTGCCAGGGGGGCGGTGCGGCCTCCAGGCTGTCCTTCTCAGCCGGAACGTGGAGGCCGTGGGGCCTGAGGGAGGGGTGAGAATGTACATGTGTGTGTGTGGACGTGTGCACACACACATACACACACGCACGCATGCCAACAGGATGGTTTTTTTCTTCCCTGTACGCACAGAGTCATCGGCAGGAACTCTCTCTCTGACCTTCCTGCCCTGCTGACGGGAGGGAGAGTAGGAGTCAAGCACTTTACCTTGGTTTGCTTACTTGATGTTTGCAAAACCCCTAAAAGGTAGATGCATATTAGCACCATCTTCCAAATAAGAAAAGACGAACTAGAAGGTTGGAGACATGGAAGTTAAGGAATTCGCTTGAGTTCACATTGCTTATAAAATCACATAGCATGACAAGCATGGTTTTCATTGCTGGTTTGGAGAGCTCTGCACCTCACACTGCCTTGAGGGAGGGGAGAGATGGAGGTTATTGAATACTCCTATCTGTAGCTAAATCAACCACCTGTAAAAACTAAATCTGAAAAATAGAATTTTGTTCAGATGAGCAACTGACAAGATCAGCAAATCTCGAGAACCTCATTAAAATATTGGCTACCGTGATTTGCCTTGAAGCTGGCAGCATTACTGGTCTGAGTGGGAAGGTAGCCAGCCACGGGGGCCGCTGCTCGCTTGTGTCCTCTGCTCATTCCCCGGCCCTTAGTCAGGGATGATCGTGGTTTGCTTTTGAAATTCTTTCTCTCATTTTATACTGGTCCCTTCAGGATAAAAGAGGTAGGGTCAGACTAACCTTTTATGTATTATAAAATTAAAAATAAACTCCTACAATAATGGCAGTGATGGCTCTTCAAGCCAGCCACTCTTCCAAGAACTCACAACAGCCTTGTGATCCAAGTGCTATTATTATCTTTGTTGCTTACAGATAAGGAAACTAAGGCACAGAGAGGTGAACAAGTAGTGAATGAAGACAGAGGCGTGTTCAAACTCGGGTCCGCCTGACTTCAGAGTTCACTGTGCTATACTGCCTGTCGATGGGGCAGATGTTTCCTGAGTCCCAGAGAAAGTAGAGACCGACCCTTAGTTATGTCGCAGGCCACTGGCCTAGGGCCTGACGGAGACACTCACACACTGAATTCTCTCTCAAAACATATTTTTGATGGGAAGCAGTCCACGCCTTCTGGGCAGCTTCCTAGATCTGTTTACTCAAAGAAATATGTTTATGACTGAGGCAAAGTACAGGAAATCATGACTTGTAGACTGGAAAACTAGCCAAAAAAGGAGGAGTTTTTTTCAAGCAAATAGGTTTTTGAGGGGCTTTCCGTGTAGGTGTGTTTGTGCATAGGTGTGACTGTGTGGATGAGAGAAGGAAAGCCAGGTGCAGGGCTGGCAGCTTGGGATCTCTGGGCTTCTCCCCCAAGACAAAGGTAATTCAGAAATGTCCTTTCTGTGGAATTCTTTGCTCCCCCCCTCCACAATTCTGAAGGCTTGCATGATGTTGTGCTTCTCTGTCCCCAGACAAGCCAGACCCCCCAGCCGGCACACCTTGCGCCTCTGACATCCGGAGCTCCTCACTGACCCTGTCCTGGTACGGTTCCTCGTATGATGGGGGCAGTGCCGTACAGTCCTACAGCGTCGAAATCTGGGACTCGGTGGACAAAACGTGGAAGGAACTAGCCACATGCCGCAGCACCTCTTTTAACGTCCAGGACCTGCTGCCTGACCGAGAGTATAAATTCCGTGTGCGTGCAATCAACGTGTATGGAACCAGTGAGCCAAGCCAGGAGTCTGAACTCACAGCAGTGGGAGAGAAACCGGAGGGTAGGCTGTCTTCACTTTATCACTGGCTTGAAATAAGTGTGCATGACTTACCTTGTGTGTGTAGAAACCTGTACTGGGAGGGGGGGAGGGAGGGACTGAGAACTGAGAACACATTAATGATGGCTGGCAGAGTTTTGGGGGATCTTGATTTCCAGGGTTGTGATGCTGATCCATACTTTAGAAGTAGTACCTATGACCCTTCAAAAAACATTGAACCAGCAGTTTTGGTGTACTGCCACCAGGGGGTGATAGCGTGTTAATCAGGAGCAAAGACCTGGAAGGCAGGAGTTCAGATGGACCTGAAGTTTCAACTTGCTCCTGCACCCATCTCCCTCCTTTTCTTGCACTGTCTACTCAGTGCCAAGTTCTTGGGACACAAAGACAAATTAGACAAGGGGTTTAAAATCTTAGCTAGGAGCACAGCTGTGTAGACAATACCTATAATGAGAGAGGATACATGGGATTCAGGTGATGTAAACAGAGAGGAGACACAGCAAAAAGCATGAATAAGTTTGCCATGAAGGTTGAGTAAGGCTTTCTAGAGGAGGTGACACATATGCTGAGTCTTGGAAAAAGGAATGGGCTTCAAAAGGCAGGGAAAGAAGAAGAGGCATTCATCCCAGAGAAAGCAGCATGAGCAAAGGTGCAAAGTGATGAAAACTCATGGCATTTTCAGGAGCTTGTGTGTGGCCAGGGCATATGCTGTGCAAGACAGAATGGGGGAAGCAACCCTGAAGGGCAGTTCAGGTGAAATTGTGAAGTTCATCAAAGATTCTAGGCAGGGGATTGATATGATCACATCTGTTGTTTTCTTTATTTTTATTTAATTTTTTTTTAAGTTTATCTTGGGAGAGAGAGAGAAAGAGAAAGAGAGGAAGAGCAAGCAGGGAAGGGGCAGAGAGAGAGGAGAGAAAGAATCCCAAGCAGGCTGCATGCTGTCAGTACAGAGCCTGACGTGGGGCTCGAACTCACAAACTGTGAGATCCTGACTTGAGCCAAAATCAAGAGTCAGACACTTAACCAACTGAGCCACCCAGGCGCCCCACATCTGTTTTTTTAGAAAGAGAATTGGAGGAAGAGTAGAGTTTTACTACCCAAAGTGTGGTCTGGACCAGAGATTTGGGATTCTGGGATTTGCTGGAAATGCAGACTCTTTGCCCCTCCATTCCTCTGGTCCCTTCTGAACCTTCGTTTCAACATGATCCACCCCCATGAATTGAGATGGGTGTGACAGTTTGGGAGGCACCCAAGTGGAGGGGGGTTGACACTGGAGTCAGCAAGCTACCAGTTGGGCTTCTGTGGTGTAGTCCAGGTGAGGGATAGGTAAGGGCATGAACTAAACCCTCAACAGGTAGAACTGACCGTTCTCAATGACTTTGTGGGTAGAATTGAAGGAAAAATTAGAAGAGTTCAGGATGACTTCCAGTTCCTGACTTGGATAACAGAATACAAATTTAAGAGGCATTTATTATTATAGTTCTTGGTGGCTGACATATATATCAAGCACTTGCTATATGCTAAAAGTGTGTCGAGCACTTTACATGCATCATTTCATGCATCTAACTCACGGAAGTAGATACTGTTACTACCCCCATTTTACAGATAGGAAAAATGAGGTTTGCAGGGGTGAAGCTACTTGCCCAAGATCCCGGAGCATGTAAATGGTGAGCTGTCTGACCTGAAGCCTGTAGTCCTTTGGTTAAACTGAAGGAGGAAGTCAGGCTGCCTCCCAGGGACTTGGAGGTTAGACAGCCCGGCATCCTGGAGAAGATGCAATTTCTGGTCTCAGCCCTGTGTAGATGAGGTGTCTAAGGGATATCCAAGCGTCTCCAGGCTGCTGACTGGCTGAATCTAGAGCTCAGAAGAAGGGTTTATGTCAGAGCTACAGGTTGGGGGTCTTCGCTGTATTTAGCTGATCATTGGAGCCATGGGCATCGATGAAGTCACCGAGGGTGGTAGAGAAAGTCAGCGCAGCTACCGAGATGAAGAATCCTGCAAGGCCGGAAGCGAGGATGAGGCGGAGAGAAGCCATAGAACATGGAGCCGTGCTGAAGAAACACGACTGCAGAGAGGGCTCAGTGAGGGGCAGCCAGTGCTAAACACAGAAGGAGATGAGGACTCGTGGATTTGTCCCTGTGATACGCAGCGATCTTTGAGAGAAAAGTCCGAAGTGTTTCCCCAGGATGGAAAATTGTTGCGCTGAGGTTAAGGAATAAGTGAGAGAAGAGAGGCTAGGAGTGTGGAATATTATTTCAGGAAGTTCGATGTGAAGAAAAGAAAAGAGTGCCATGAGTGTAAGGTGGAGAAGAGGTGAGGGGTAGTGAGGAGGGTAGAGGGACAGGAAAGGAAAGGGGACTGGGAGAGGGAGAGCTCAAGGGTGTGAGACCGAGAGGAGAGGGGCAGTGAAGGGCAGGGAGCTGGACAGGGCCAGTCTGAAGTCCCTACATGATCAGAGGCATCATGAATATGGAACTGCCATTACAGTTTGATGTCCCTCTTTAATGAAAATATTAGATATAAAGTAAATATGAAACCTTTACTTTCATATTTTTTAATGTTTTATTTATGTTTGAGAGGGAAAGAGAGCGAAAACAAGTGGGGGAGGGGCAGAGAGAATCCACGAAGCAGGATCTAGGCTCTGAGTGTCAGCACAGAGCCTGATGTGGGGTTCGAACCCGTGAACAAGATCATGACCTGAGCCGAAGTTGGATGCTCAACCAACTGAGCCACCCAGGAGCCCCTTTTACTTTTATATTAAATGAGGGCTCCAAAAAGAAATTTGGAGCATGCCAGTGGAGAACTCTCCAAATTTACAAGGTTTTCAGTGCAGCCCTATCTTGGGGGCCTATACCCCCAAGCTCTGGAACACGGGAGCCACAGGGGCATGGATCCTGGCCCCCAAGATGGCCCCACTGGGGTTCCGCGCAGCTGTCCTGGGGCTCCTGCCCACCAGCTGCTCCCAAATGTCTGCTGAGGGAAACGGGGCAACAAGACGGCCATCTGCTGCCCTTTCACCTTTGACATGAGCAGAGCAGGGAGTGGGCAGGTTAGCGTAGGGTGCCAGGAGAGGCATTCAGTTTTATGTTTGTAGCATATTGCTTTGTTCAAGAAGAACCCTCCCCACCTCTTAGAAAGTGACAAGGGAAGAGAAAGCACTGCAGTGTGATGTTCCTCAGCTGGAAAGGAAAGTGTCCAGGCCCTCCATGGCAGACCCCAGAGAAATGGTAGAATCCCTGATGAGTCCCATGCGGAGGATAGAGGCCATGGAAGCCGCAAGGTGTGGCTCCCAGGAGGCCAGGACAGCAGCCCCCAGGCCTGACCGGAGAGTGTGGGGATGAGGGGCGAGGACCCCTGGGCTCTAGACAGGCGGCTTTTCCCTTCTTCCCCTACAGCCAGCCACATCCCACCGTGGTCCTCAGACCTCCTCCTAGGGCCCCTCCTAGCTGGGAGCAGACAGAAGGAAATGCAAAAATAGCCTGCAAGCCAGAGGAGTGGTCCCAGCCACCCAGGGCTTCCAGACTGGAAGCTGCCCCCACCCCCCAGGGCCAGCTGGATTACTAGGGAAGGTGGGGAGGGCAGAACAGTTGGNCCTGTGGATTGGTCAGATGCTTGTTAGTTATAACCTGGGCAGGTCATCTCTCTCCACCTTAAAAGAGAAATGGCTCTCAGAGAAGTGGGGTGTATATGCATGTCTGCACACATGCATGTGTGTGCACGTGTGCATTTGCGTGTAGAGGAGGGATGGGAGAGGTGGTTATGGCAGCCCCTCTCTAATGAGTCAGCGGGGTATGGAGGCCATTGTAATGGCAGTGCCAACAAACCCTCCCTTCACTAAACGCAGCTGACGTTGGCTCTCACCTTCCCCATTGCCATCAGTACACTCCTGCCTCTGCCTTAGCAACCTGGGTTTTCTGCCCCATCCTGACCTCTCCATCCTGTCCCTGCGAAGCGCCCCGACCCTCACCCTATGACCTCTCACACAGAGTGACCTGCACACCTCCTGTGCTCTGGCACTATTCCAGTCGGTACAGGACAAATCTGGGTGCCCCACCCAGCTTCAGTGGCCTTCTTATGCCAGAGCCACCCCTCAGGCTAGAATCCCCAACCCAGCCAGCTCCCCTCCCTGTCTCCCCAAACCTGGGTAAACAGAGCCACTGCCCGCAATGCAACATTCTCTTCCCATCCCAGCCAGGCCTCCCTCTCTGTCCCACCCTATCCCTACTGTA
This sequence comes from Crocuta crocuta, assembly GCF_008692635.1. Classification (NCBI taxonomy): domain Eukaryota; kingdom Metazoa; phylum Chordata; class Mammalia; order Carnivora; family Hyaenidae; genus Crocuta; species Crocuta crocuta. The sequence goes on along the minus strand of NW_027530544.1, from coordinate 2,142,967 downwards.
AATCTTAAATCCACTCCGCCCTTGCTCCTGGCTCTAATTTGTTCTAGAATATATAGTTGTTAGCAAAACAGCTGTGAGAAAGGCTTCTTGTAGAGTTGGAGCTTCTTTGCAAGCTGGGGGGGTGGGGGGAGGAGGGCGGGCAGTTAGAGACACAGAGCCGCTGAGGGCCGGAGATGAGCCACATAGTGCTGCTCACTCTGTCCGTGGCTGCGGAGGCCTCTCTGGGGCTGGGGTGCCCTCTAGTGTCCACTGGGAGCATGACAGCCCTCAGCCACAGACAGCTATGTCCAAGGCACTGCCTAGAGGCCAGCCGCATGAGGGTCCCCAGTGCTCCTCTGGTCCTGTCCCAGGCACCACTCCAGGGAAATGAGACTCATCTATTTGCAGTAATATCTCAGAACCATCTTCCAAATAGTTCTTGTGCTTAGCTCTTGGATCTCATAGCTCTTTCTGAACAGATAGTTTTTAAATGTCTTGTTGAAGTTCCTCCAGCTGCAGCTCCTTCTGTGGGCCGGAGGAAACTGAGTGGTTCACCTCTGCCATTACCACAGCCCTTTATTACTGAAGGCTTGGCTAATTGAACCATGGCCTTTCCCCACCTCCTATCCTGCTCCTCTCTGTGTGGCCACTCCCCCCTCCAAGAAGAATGGAGGCAGGGTGAGAAAGAAAAGGAAGAACTAAACATCTCAGCCAGGAGTCTTGGCCCATTTCAAACAGAGGAAAGGTTGCCTGCTAATAGTGAGCCAGGAAAGAATTGCCTGAGAATGATCTAGGTCCCCACAACCATAGCATCAGGAGAACATTCTGCATCTTAATTGCCAAGGGAAAATAAGGCAGAGGTGAAGGGCAGATGTGGTGTTTGTGAGGCGAGCAAGAAGGCCAGCTGTGTAATTTCTAACTGGCGTCTGAGTGACTGGGAGAGGCCAGTTTTAGAACTACATGCCCTCCCCAGAGGTGCCAGGCCATTGGAAAGCCCCTTATGGGCTCCCAGCACGGCAGATGCTCCTTCACTAGGGAAGTGCAGACAGTTCCTCCTAAAGATGCCAGGCCAGGGAAGTCTGCCTTCTCCTTCCTCTCTCCTCCTGCTGCTCATTCCACACCAGTGTGGGTGGCATGGGAACAGGTGAGCCACTCTCTCAATCAAGCGCACAATGGACCAGGATGCTGGGCCTCCCTGACACTAAATGTTGTTACTATTGTTGGTATTTTATCTCCAAGGCCTAGCCAGTGACAGCGTCCTTTGTTAGTGACTTGAACCCCTTGCTTCCCTTACAGCCTTGTCTGAAGTACCGTTGTTGAACTGACCTAAACAACTGTTAAACCTATTTATTATTCTTATGGTATGTCTCAAGATGTGAGTTCCATATGCCTACAGCCTTCCTCCTATATGAGGCATAACACTAAATTGTTCTCTCCAGTTATAATACTTATTAGTTGATAAAAGTCTATAACCTTAATCTTACCCTTGGCCATTGTGATTTTTTTAAAGCCATATCTGCTACAGACTTTTTTCCCCAACCAGAGAGGTCTAACCATTTCTGACCATCTTCACAAGGCAACTCTGCCTTTTGGTGGCTTTCCATACCTCCTCTAGCCCCAGGGTGACTTCCTAAGTGCAGACAACTCTGGTTCCAGGAGCAGACGGCCCCAGGCTCTGCCGAAAGCAGAGAAANTGTGACAGCGTTCTGCTGGCCAGAACAGTAAGTTGAGGGCTGGGGCTCCCACACTTAGGTTCTCACTAGATGCCCTGGGGCTTGTCCCCCCAGAAGGCTGAGTGACTCCATTCTCCCTGAAATGTGACTCCATCATGCCTTCCAGGTGTTGCTCCCAGGTGTGTTCTGGTCATCTATGAACTGACAAGGTCACGCTCCACTCTCAAGTATGCGAGTTAGAAGACTTGGCCAGTTGGCTCCTGTCCTGGCACTGTCTGTGAAACCCTGAGAGTTCCGTCTATCTTGTCCTTTATGTTTCCAGAACATTTTCCTTCCTGCGACAGAATATTCTTCCCCGTCTCACTTCTGTGTAGTTTTTTAAAGCTAAGCTTCATCAACAGCATTGTAAGGACCCTAAGCAAATCACAGCTCCTGGAGATTCACCCTCATGCTGTTCCCTGTCACACACCCTGACCCCCAAGGCTTATTCACACACGCACCCACACATGCACCCACTCGCACTGCTAAGCTCTCTGTCCTCCTTGTCTGACTTCTCTCAGGTCATCTGCTCTGGCTGCCTCTGCCAGTGAACCACACCCCACATCATGACTGAGGAGCATAAAGCACATCACAGAACATGGCATCCAGAGCTAGCTAATGACCCTAGAAATCACCTAAGTATAACTCCCTCCTTTTACAGATGAGGACACTGAGGCCCAGAAAGGGAAAGGCACTTGACCAAGGTCAAGAAGCCATAGTGGCCCAATAGGGACAAACCTATGCCAAAGGAAAGCCTGCAGCTCTGGAGTGGAAGTGTTCCGGTGGGCACCTGCCTATCCCCTCACCCTGCCGTTCACACCTGACACATCCATGTGAGCAGCCGGCATGCGCTGCTCATTGTCCCTTCTCGTTATACCTCTGAACACCTGCTGGTTTCACTGTGTGACCTCACCCACCTCCCTGATGTGTTCCCTTTAAGACCCAACTCAAGGGTTCCTTCTTCCCAGAATAATTGCTCTTCCTATTTGCCCCATTTCATGTCAATTTCCTACATATGTATATGTATATTTGTACTATGATTTCATGTGCTTGATTATAGAACATTTTTAATGGATATTTCTAGGATGTGTGGTTTTGCCTCCCCCACTAAATTATGAGCTCCAGGAAAGGAGAGATCATGCCTTCTGTGTATTTTGGTTGTATTCCCACAATACCTGGTAATATACTTGTTCTGGGACTGGAATCCCATGTATACTGACATCAAATGGACAAATGCGTTTGACACCAGGAGCAATTTATGTTGCTGACTTTTGAGCGAGAGCAGAAAGGGGCTGTCATGGTCGTGTGTAGGTTCTGAAAGTCAGAGCCTGGAAATGCTGTGAAGAAGGCAATGTCTAGGGGACCATGAGGTTACAGAGGGAAGATGGAGGTGACAGCCGGTGGAGAAGCTGCTGGGTGGGTTGAGGGGGCCAGGGCCTGCCGGTGTGTACATCGCCCTGCTGCAGCGTCGACTGGCCCACCACATAGCCATGCGCGGAGCTCTGTGCCTGGGAAGGCCGAGGCGTGATGAGGCCCCCAGCATGTTTTGCTCTCAGTGGGCCTTCAGAAGTAATCACTGTGTCCTCTGTGTCTGTCCCTGTCTCCCCCCAGAGCCAAAGGACGAAGTGGAGGTATCAGATGATGGTGAGTGCTGGCCACCTGTCCTCAGGTAGACTCGAAGGGGGGCGGGAGGTGAGCGAGGAATCTGATGGCTCACACTCACCCCGCCCCCACCCTGCAGATGAGAAGGAACCTGAGGTCGACTACCGGACAGTGATTGTCAATACTGAACACAAAGTGTCTGACTTCTACAACATTGAAGAGAGACTAGGCTCGTAAGTGGTGCAGGAAGCGCCTTCGGGGGCCCCAGGGTGGGGTGGCGCAGATCCTTTTGTTAAATTCCATGCCTTGTCTTCCCAGCATTTCCCTGGGTTCTTCCAGCTTCCCAAGCTTCAGCCCCCACCCCTAGAGAGCATCCCCAGTCAGGGCCCTCTTAGGAGCTCCTTGTGCAACAGGCTTAACTCCATGAGAGTCCTGAGCATGCCCTTCCTTTCCTGTGCCACCCTCCACTGGGGACAATAAGGTGACTGGGTCTGGTCAGACTGTCTGAGGCTACCGTCCCTGTCATCTATAGGAGTCAGTCAAACCTGATCAGTCTCACTGGTCAGCAACTGTAGCTTTGCTGCATCCATAAAACGCGTACCTTTGAAAGGCACAGCTGCCTGCTCTATGGATCTAGCCCTCACCATTTGCTCTGGCTCTCCACTGTGGAGACCCCCGACCCTGAGCCCTCGTCATAGCCACACCATCCCCTCCAGCAGCAGCACCCAACGCCGCCTGTCTCCTGCTAACTATCCCTGGAGGAGCAGGATGGAAGGAAAGGGGATGGGGCTCAGGTTCGATTTCTAGGAAGTTTCTGGGAAAGAAAGGAGCGACACCAGCCTCATAACAGTTCCGCACAAGGAGCCTGCTCTGTCCACGGGAGCTGTGTCAGAGGACCACATCACTCCCCTCCCCTGCAGTGGACGGCAGGAGCCTTCCCGGGCTGTGTCTGGGGGACCAGTGCTGGGCAGTGGAGCGGCAGGAAGGCAGCCACTCCGTTCTCTCCACTTGGGGAGGGACTTCCTCCACCCAGCTTCATGGGTCTGTCTTTGGGGAGATGGAGGCCTCAGCCCAAGGAGATGATGGCCCTGAAAGAACAGCAAACCTGGGCAGTGTTTGGGCAGCGACATGGACCCGGCGCAGGCTGGGGTGACCGTGAGGGAGAGGAGGCTTGCCTGTGTTAGAAGAGCGCTTCACGGTCCAGAGCAGGGGCTGACCAACTTTTCTATAAAGGGCCAGCTAATGGGTGGTTTCGGTTCTGTGGGCCATGTGGTCTCTGTCGCAACTCCCACTCTGCCACTGAAGCACTGAAGTGGCCCCAGACAGTGTGCACACCGATGGGCGCGGCTGGGTCTCAGTAACGCTGTATTTCTAAAAAGAAGTGGGCTAGATTTGCCCCACAGGCCACCGTTTGGCAACCCCGATTTAGCAGAAAGTTTGGCTAAATTTGCCTTTCTTCTCCTCCTCCTTTCATTTCCAGTGGGAAATTTGGACAGGTCTTTCGACTTGTAGAAAAGAAAACTGGAAAAGTCTGGGCAGGGAAATTCTTCAAGGCATATTCAGCAAAAGAAAAAGAGAATATCCGGCAGGAGATCAGCATTATGAACTGCCTCCACCACCCCAAGCTGGTCCAGTGTGTGGATGCCTTCGAAGAAAAGGCCAACATCGTCATGGTCCTGGAAATGTGAGTGGTTTGCTCAGGGCCTGGGGGCCCCTCCTGTGCATGTCCCCCACCGCCCACAACCAGACTCCTCTGCCCCGAGATGAAGAGCCCTGCAGGTGGGGCTGTGACATGAAGAACACTCTCCAGCCCATGTGGCCAGGTGCCGCCCACTCAGCACAGCAGATCTGTGCTCACTTGTGGCCCTAACCCATGACCACCAGCCCACCACAGCCCCTGTTCACTGCCATAACTAAGTGGCGGATCTCTGAGGACCCCTGCTCCCTTTTTCCCCTCATCTCCCTGTGAAAGGGCCAAGGTTCAGGGGCATTCTCACCTACCTCTAGGTAGGGGAGTAGAAGGGAAGGGATGGAGCAACTTCTTGAATGGCCTTCAAAAAAGGCGGGGCCCAGGGCTGGGGGCTCAGGATGCAGGAGTGTAACCCTTGCTCCTGTCCTCCTGAGGTGCCCATGCCACCACCATGCGTGCTGTGGTCTCCACTGCTCACTCAGCAGAGAGTAGTGCTCTCTGGGCTGGGTTGTACGTGGGCAGAGGCATGTGTCACATGACCTTCCACCAAGGCTTCCTGGGATCCATGGTTTCCTCTAGTCCCCATCCTCCACTTGTCTCACCTCTGAGCCACTGGCATGCGTGTGTACACATGCACACACAGGTGTACACACTCTCACACACACACGAACACAAATGCACATACTGCTCTCAGTAAGCCAGGTGTCCTCTGCACAGGTATATGTGTTTTCCAGAGTTTCCTTTCTGTTTTTTTAAGTTTATTTATTTATTTTAGAGAGAGAGAGTGAGAGTGAGCAGGTGAGGGACAGAGAGAGAGGGAGAGAGGGAGAATCCCAAGCAGGCTCTCCACTGCCAGCATGGAGCCCTATGAGGGGCTTGAACTCACGAACTGTGAGATCACGACCTGAGCTGAAATCAGGAGTCAGATGCTTAACCGACTGAGCCACCCGGACGCCCCTCCTTTCCTTTACTTTAGTCAGAAGTTTTTTTTTTTTTTTTAATAGTTTATTGTCAAATTAGTTTCCACATAACACCCAGTGCTCATCCCCAAAGTGTCCTCCTCCATGCCCATCCCCCCCTCCCCCCACATCCATCAGTCCTCAGTTTTTGTCAGCATTCAAGAGTCTCTCATGGTTTGCTTCTCTCCCTTTCCCCCACCATTTCCGCCCTTCTTCTCCCCCTTGTTCCTCCGTCAAGTTCCTCCTAATCCTCCTATACGTGCAAACATATGATATTTGTCCTTCTCTGCCTTAGTCAGAAGTTTTTTAATGTGATACAATCACATTAAAAAAATGTGGGAAAATACACAATGGAAAGTTCCATTCCAACCCCTGTCCCCCATCTGCCTGTTTCTACCCCCCACCACTGTCACCAGTAACCATTTTTATTTATTTTATTGTTTGTAACCTTCCAAAGTTTCTTTATGAAAATATAAGCATATATTTTAAAACAATATATCCCACCTTTTCACACAAAGCTAACTCATACCCACTGTTCTGGGTTTTGCTTCTGTTCATTCAACAGCCCATCTCGGTATGAGCCACTGTGAACATGTCAGTAGTAGCTAGTGAGCCTCCTCATTCGCCCTGCCCCGTCTTCTTTTGAAAGGAGGTTTCACAGTTTTCAGGCCTTTGCTTTTACAAATAAGCAGTGTTTGTAACCTTGCACTTACATCTTCTCACACATGCCTGTGTACATCTGTAGGGTAAATTCCTGAAAGTGTGTGTGTGCTAGATCAAAAGGTATGTGCATCTGAAATGTTTAGAGCTATTGTGAAATAGCCTTCAGCATCCTTGAAGTTCACCTTGAGCTTCGAGACTCTCAGTCCTTTGGAGAGGACTCTATCAACACTTCCTTCCCAGGAAAGGTGAGGCCAGAGAGTCCTCCCCAGGCTTGAGGTGTGACTTTCTCTCCTCTCTCTGTGATGGCTTTGGTGTGTTTCCTTTTGGTTTACATACGCTTGGAAAAGCTGTAGTGGGTTGAAAGCACAGAGTACAAAGTCAGTCCAGTAAACCTCCCGTCAGTCCAGCTCTGCCTCGTACCTGTTGTATGGCCTTGAATCAGTAACTCAGCTTTGCCAATCCTTAGTGTTATTATCTATACCAAGGATATAAGCTGCTTCATGAATAATGTGGGGATTAAATGGAATATTGTATGTCAAGCACTGTGCTGTATAATTGGGACTTAATAGCATGATACATTGACTTTTTCTGTGTCGTGATCTTTTTCTTCACTTAAAATTATTTTGTGAGCATTTAACATACAACTAGCTGTTGTGGAACAAACCCTACAATTCAGGAAAGCTGGAGTCGGGTTCTATTACTGCCGAGCTGTGATTTTCTAATTCTTAAGTCCCTCCAGCGAGGAGACATACTTGGATTAGACTCCCTTTTGGTTCTAAAATTCAGCAATTCTGTGGAACTGTAAACAATTCAAAGAAAAGCTGCATTTGTATCTTAGAATCGGTTTTCAGCCCCAATCTAAGCTTACCTCCCCACTTCCAGGCAAGAGTAGCCTCTGTCTGTGGCCTCACTGATCACACCTTTCCAATAGCCCTGTGTGCTGCAGCGTTTCAAATTTATTCTAAAACAGGTTGCTGGGTCCAGGCAGTGTGGGCATGCAGGGACATGTGAAGAATGTCTTATGTTTAGAAGTTAAGCCTTGGGCAAGTTTGTGTGAGGGTGCGGGAGGCGGGCAGGAGGCAGCCAAGCCTGGGCGAGGCCGGGCAGCAGCAGCAGTGGGCAGAACACCATACTTAGCGTGGAAATGCGAGTTGGCAAGCTGGATGGAAAATGTTGAGAGAAAACGTAAGAAGGCCTCGGCTGACCTGGCTTTCATCCCTCCTCCCACGTCTCTCCCAGGGGCTGGAGCCATCTGACATGCACAGATCCCAGATGACTCTTCTGTACTCGGGGTAAAGAGCTTGCCCCTTGATAGGAGCTCAACCAAAGGAGCGGGAGCACGTTCACACTCGGTCTGTGCTTCCCTTCCAGCTAAGACAGACTCGGCCACGAGAGGGCAAAGGCTGGCTTGCAGTGGTACCATTTGCTCTTCTCCTTGTTTGATGGAGAAACTGAGATGAAGAGAAGGATAATGCCTGGTGATGTAGAAAAGTGAAAAAATATTCCAGGGGTCGCTACTTCTTTTCAGCTGCCTCAGATACTGAGAAATCAAAAGTAATATGTACCTTCAGCCTTTCTGACCTCTGATCACAGGACAGGCCCCCACCTTCACAGCAGTGTTGCCCAGACACACAGGTTCCCTCAGGCTCTTGGCCTGCCATCTGGGCTTGTCCTTTGGATTTGCTCGGGATATTCCAAGTGGTGGTGGGACCCTCTGCACTGAAGCAGAAGTGCGATTTAGTCATCCACCGCCCGTCGCACTTTGGTGCTACCATTGGCAAAATTTAGCAAAGAATATTCAGTGAGGAATAGAGGGTCTGGGTGTGGAGTCTGGAGTCCCCCGAAACACCATATCTTCTGGCTGCCAGTGAGGGCTGACCAAGGTCTACAGTTTGGGGAATGAATTTGATCCTTTGGAATTAGGTAGCCTTGGTAGTAGTTATTCACTCACTCGCTTGCTCACTGTTCATTTATTAAGCATACATTTCCTCTGCCCCAGTCTTGGCTCTTGGTATTATGTCATCTCTGTGGGTGGCAGCATCTTTCCACCCATAATCTTGAGTATTTTGAAGAGAAACCTACTAGAACCATTAATCCTGTTTATGTAATCCCTTCCATCCTAGAAAATGGACCACAGGGACAGTTTGCAAAATACATTAGGTATATTTGAATAGGTTTGGACCTATTTGAACTTGTATTGAATAGGTTACCTCTAGAAATGCAGTAGTAATTACCTCTGTGGCTCAGATTTCTACTATACATTGTCTCAGACATTCTCAAGGGCACTGAAAATAATGGTTGCTTGCTTTTCCAGAATATCTTAACTTTAAAAGCACACATTTTGGGGCACCTTGTCAGTGCCAGATGTTTCCAGGTGTAGATAAAGGTCTAGAGATGAGTCAGACCTTTTCCACGTGTATTCACAAACAAGCATAAGCCAAGGCAGGCTTGATACAGAAACCGCAGAGACGAGACCATGGAAACCCAGGAACGGAAAGATAATTTCAAATGGGGAAATTGGGAGTGATTTCTCGGAGGGATTTCTTGGTGAATTTCAGCTGGCCTCCCAAAGGCGGCAACTAGTAAGCTGGAAGCCAGTATTTCCTGAACTTCTCTATCACAAGAATTATTTGACTAACATATGGATCCTCAGATCCTTCTCAAGAGTGTCTAAATCAGAATCTTCAGGGATAGATCTTGGGAGTCTGTATTTTCAATAAGAGCCCCAGTTGGGTTTTTGAGGGGAGGAAGGTAATTATAACATTACTGAGCACTTATTATGTGCCAAGCACTCTGCTAAGCACTTTACTGTATTAATTCACTCAGTCTTCACAGCAACCCTGTGAAGTGGTGCTGTTTTTATCTACATCTTCCAGATAAGGACATTGAGGAACAGAGACAGTTAAGGATCCCAAGAGACCTGGAAATGGGGATTAGATTTGACTTGGAGTCTTGGTAAAGAGCAATAGAAATGGAGGACTTTAGTACAAAGGCGCCACCTGCTGGCCGCCCAGGGACCTCTTGTTCTGTTCGTTCTAGAACATCAGTTCTAGCGTCCCCAGTGGCCACTTGCTCAGCCCTCCCAGAAGTGTTGGTGATGGAGGCCCACAGAGGCCGTGGTGTGTTGGGCTCCATGCTGCATCCCTGTCTGTCCCTCCCTCAGGGGTCAGTGACAAGATCCACCTGACTCACCACAGGTTGTCAAATGGTAATTAATATGTGCTGAGCATCTACTGTGTGTCAGGAATGATGCTTTACAGAAGTTCCTTCATTTCTAACAATTCTATCAGGTAGGGACAGGTAAGGAAACGAGGGCTCAGAAAGTTTAGATAATGTGCCCAAGGTCACACAGCTTATAAAAGGCAGGGTCAAGATCCACACTCAGCTCTTTTTTTTTTTTTTGCTAGAAAATCCAATTTATTTATTTATTTTTTTATTTTTTTACAAATAGTTTATTGTCAAATTAGTTTCCGCATAACACTCAGTGCTCATCCCCACAAGTGTCCTCCTCCATGCCCATCCCTCCTCCCCCCCACATCCATCAGTCCTCAGTTTTTGTCAGCATTCAAGAGTCTCTCATGGTTTGCCTCTCTCCCTTTCCCCCACCATTTCCCCCCTTCTTCTCCCCCTTGTTCCTCCGTCAAGTTCCTCCTAATCCTCCTATACGTGCAAACATATGATATTTGTCCTTCTCTGCCTGACTTATTTCGCTCAGCATAACACCCTCAAGGTCCATCCATGTTGCTACACATGGCCAGATTTCATTGTTTCTCATTGCCATGTAGTATTCCATGGTATAGATAAACCACATCTTCTTGATCCATTCATCTGTTGATGGACACTTAGGCTCTTTCCATGTTTTAGCTATTGTGGAGAGTGCTGCTATGAACATTGGGGTACATGTGCTCCTATGCCTCAGCATTTCTGTATCCCTTGGGTAAATTCCTAGCAGCCACACTCAGCTCTTTACTTTCTTCATGATGGCTTCCCTTAGAAAAGGAAAGGTCCCCTCTCCCCCCAAAAATGAAGAGGGAAGGCCCTTGGAAGAGGACAGGCCCAGAAGGAAGCCTACTCAGCCTTGTTCAGCTGGTAGACATATATGCCATTGCAGAAAAGAGCTTACTCACGTCCGGATGCTATAAAAGTCACTAGGGAGATGCTTTAAACTTTCTGAGCAGCAAGGAAGGAAGGTGGGTCAGAGGGCTGGGACAGGGGAACAGAAAGGACCTGGGCAACTCAGGTGGTAAGGCCATGCCTTTGCCCTGAAGGGCGATATGCTAGCTAGCTGTAGCCTCTGGGCCAGTCCTTAGCAGAAGATGCTCACTGTGGGCTCCAGAAACACCACGGTCAGGATCCAAAGTCTATCCAGGCGGGAGGGTGGACCATACTTCCAGCCTGGGCAAGGAAGCAGGCGTAACATGAGTATACAGGCCTGATACTATAGGCCTGGCCAGGGGCGGCAAACTGATCACAACTGTGAGTGTAATGGGTTACAGCCAGTGAATTTTAGAAAATGAGCCAAGTCTCCTTATTATTGAAGATACTTTTCTGTTCCTGGCTATGCAAAACAGATGCTTATGGGTGCTGTTAGTATTTCAAGCTTCAGTCCTTGTAAGGACGAGCCCTTACACATCTGTCATCATTATACACCCTGCCTGGTGGTTACCCTTTGTGCTGGGGAGATGATGTCTAGATCTCTCAGTTCATGACCACCTCTGAAACTGCCCAGCCCAGATGCTCCCCTGAGTCCCCCAGCAGCTCAGTGGGCACAGACAGGGTCCCCCGAGCAGGGGAACCAGGAGGCCCAGGCCCTCCTCACACAATGGAAACTGGGACATAACAAGGCAGGAGACTGGAACTCAGGAAGCTGCAGAAATGCCAGGCCCCTCTTAACCTGGGCTTTCCTGCCAGTCCCCCTTCCATCCCCCCACCGCATTCGCAGACCCCTGCCAGCCCCGGGCCCCATGATCTTGTGAACTGACCATCCCTTCTGCTCCCGTAGCGTGTCGGGGGGTGAGCTGTTCGAGCGCATCATTGACGAGGACTTTGAGCTGACGGAGCGGGAGTGCATCCAGTACATGAGGCAGATATCGGAGGGGGTGGAGTACATCCACAAGCAGGGCATCGTCCACCTGGACCTCAAGCCCGAGAACATCATGTGTGTCAATAAGACCGGCACCAGAATCAAGCTCATCGACTTCGGTCTGGCCAGGAAGCTGGGTAAGGCCATCTGCCTCTCCTGTTGTCACCCACATGCAGTGGCAGTGGCCGTTTGTGTCCCACACACCGGGCATGGGAGGGAATGCGCTGTGCTGGAGTTAAAAATCGGAGACCGTGGGGGCCACTGAGGCTCAGATCCTGCCCCTGACACTAAGTAGACTTGACTGAGAGTCTCAGATTCCTTATCTGTAAAATGGGATAACAGCCTCATAGAGCCATTGGGGGTCAGGTGAGGGAATAGAGGTCAGGTGATGCAAGCAGTGCCTTGAACACCGTGAGCACTGTGTGGGTGTCAGCTGTTTATTAGTGTTGCTGCTGTTGGCACGGTCCCCTCTGGATGCCACTCTGGTGCAGCAGCACTTTTTGGCATTGGCACCTGTTCACATCCTACCTTGCCGTTTCCAGAGCACTTTCTCACAGTTCCGTTTGGTTGTCACAGCAACCCTGTGGGCGAGACAGGGCTGACTTTGAGCCCTGGTTTATAGATGAGGAAACTGTAGCTTTGCCCAGCAGGTCAGGCCAGGAGAGGTGCTGGGGCTGGAACAGGGACCTCAGAGCTGGTTCGGGGTTCTCGGGGGCCCCTCTACTCTTCCTGCCCTGGGCGGGGGAGGATGGGAGAAGGTGGTAGGGACCTTCGTACCCAGCCCTGAAGCCTGAAGCCATTCTGGCCCTTAACCAGCCGCCTCACTCCCTGCGCACCTTCTCCCTGCCCGTGTGGCTCTTCGATGTCTCAGCAACAGCCTCCCCCTCTACCTCCCGACCATTGCCCTGTCAGCAGGAGCCTGGGAGCCGGCACAGACTGGGGGGGAGTGAGTGCCAGGCACCCTGTTACAGAGAGGATACTGAGGGAGTGGGGTTCTGCCAGGCTGCGGCCTGCCTGGGACTCAGTGCCCGATGCCGGGCACGGGGGCCTGCCCTGCTCCGCCTGCTGAGGGCCTGGTGCGGGGGCAACAGCTGGTGTACAGGGCCTGCCTTCAGGCAGGGAGCACTCCTAATTTGAATGCATAGGGCACCTCGGGCCTCAGGAGCTGGCAGTGTCAGAGCCCAGGGGACACAACGTGCAGGCTCCATTGGTGAGAGATGTAGGAGTCCTGTCTACCACGGCCTTGAGAGCTGGGATGGGCTAACATGTGGCAGGAAGGGTTCAGCTGGGAGCTGAGCAGAGCTTTCACATGTGGAGGCCGTTAGATGGTTGGTGTTGGAATATTTCCATGGGCTCTGTCCTTGAACAAGACAGAACCAGCTCCGAGGTCCCTGTTCCAGCCCCAGTAGCCCACGGGCCAAAGGTGTGCCACCCACATCTTTGTTGACGAGATCCCCCAGGAGCTGTGCCCATGTGCATTTTACTGGGCATCTCTGGTCCTTTCAGGCTCAAGGGCACCCCCATGGGGTTAAGGCCTTTCCTGGCTCTCCTCCTGCCAGCTCCTGGGAGGAGATAGGACATTGAGTGTTGAAAGGCGGGGATGGGAGGGCGTGGCTTAGAGCGGGACAACAGGGTTTGGGTCCTGACCACCACATGAAAGGTGTGTAGATCACACATCTTCCCTGGGCCTCCTTTTCTTCCTCAGGAACATAAGGGTCATACCTCCCTCAGGGTTGTTGAGAATATTAAATAGCAAAGTCCTTATAAAAGGGGCAGACTCAGTGAATGGTAGAGATTATTGCCAAGCACATGGCACAGTTCCTTCTTCAGGGAACTCATGGAAGAGACAGACACCTGGAAAGCCACTAGGGGGCAGGGGCTGTATCAGCCTCCTCTCCCCACCCCACCCCGGTGAGTGTGCAGTTTGTGTTTCACTGGCGCATTGATGCCCCTGTTTACAAGGAGGCCGAGTGTCTCTGACCCCAGTCTCGAGGAGAAAGCAGCTGAGGGCCAGGCCTTGTCCGTGTCCCTCCCATGCACACAGATGGCATTCGCTTACCACGGGTTGGCTCCTGAATGTTCTGGCAACTGATCCTTCTCCGTCCTGGTTTCAGAGAATGCGGGATCTCTGAAGGTCCTCTTCGGCACCCCAGAGTTTGTGGCACCTGAAGTGATCAACTATGAGCCCATCAGCTATGCCACGGACATGTGGAGCATTGGGGTCATCTGCTACATCCTGTGAGTCTCGGGGCACGTAGGGGAGGGTCAGAGAGCTCCCCAGGAGAGCTCCCCAGGAGGGCCTCAGGCTGCCCTGACATTGAAGGGGCCAGAATGGGTCATGGTGGGAGCCCACCCCAGAGTTGGGAAGGCGGCAGCTCCTATCCCCCTCCCACTGGCCTGCCCTACTCCTGATTTCCTGAAGAAGTCAGCTGCCCATGTCACCCTTCTGTAGGAGTGGCTAGTGTTGACACTGAGACCCCATTCTGGGCCCTTTACTGTCCCTAATGCTGGCCAGGCATTTTGTCAGGAGGGTGGAATGTGGCTGGTGTACTTTACCGTCACTTGTGTAGGTGGGGCCCTGGAGGCAGGGAGCCCAGGTGCATATCTCCTGTGAGTGTCATCATTATTTGCAGAAGATAGGACCCCATCCTCATGGCAGGGGGACCCCAACTGCCAGACTCATCCCTGAGCCTGGTAAATGGGCCAGTTAATAAGCACTTTTGATGATAAGTGGGGCGAGCAGACAACAGAAAGCCACACAGTAATTAGAACTGGGAAATTGGGTGGAAAATATGAAGCCATTTCAGTTAAAGATGCTAGAGAAAAAGAGGAGAGGCCAGAGCCCCTGGGTGGCTCAGTAGGTTAAGCCTCCTGATTTCAGCTCAGGTCACTGTCTCACGGCTCATTCCTGAAATCAAGCCCCGCGTCGGGCTCCATACTGACAACTCAGAACCTGCTTGGTCTCTCTGTCTCTCTCTGTCTCTCTCTGTCTGCCCCTCCCCCACTTGCACACAGGCTTACACTCTCTCTGAAAATAAACTTAAAAAAAAAAAAAGAGGGAAGAAGGGAGGCCAGTAATGTAGACCAGTGCTTTGTAAACAGCAACATGCACGAATCACCTAGGCCTCTCCTTAGGTGGCAGGTTCTGATTCAGAAGGTCTGGGAGACGTAAGAATCCACATTTCCAGCAGATTCCAGGTTACCAGTGGTACTGCTCCAAGGCCCGCACTTTGAGCAGCAGTCTCTGGAACACACCTTGGTGGGGTCTCAGTGACTTAGTCTCTGAAACCCCAGGCCGCAGAGGCAGCCCCCAATCTTAGGTAGCAACACACAGTAACAGAATCGTGTCTCTGAAGGTGCAGGTATGCATGCATTCTTTTTGAAAATATTTTTTGTTGTTGAAGCAAGCAGAAAATTTTAATGTTTTCATAGAAAACTTGAGGAAGACCTAAGAATGCCTTCTTAGACCCCAGTGTGAGAAGGGGTTCTAGGTGATTTGGCTGCACGGCCACAGTTAGGAGCCACTGTTACAAAAGCATTAGCGGAAGTGGAGTGATTTTGTATGTGTTCTTGGTGGCTTTTCCACATGCTCAGGAATTTTATTCTCACTGTGGCATGTCAGGGCAACCTCCCTCGGTTAAGCCTGTGTCACGTACTCTGTACCCCAGAGAGTCATCTTCCTCCCTGCCCAGGGTCACCTCCCCCAACCTCCTCCTCCCCCAGAGCAGCGGAGAAGAAACTCCCCGGCCAGTGCGTGTGCCCGTGTCCTCCTACCCCAGCCTCACTCCAGAAGAAAGGGAGCTAATGAGTAACGAAACTGCACCCAATCTGCACTCCTAGCTCCCTTGGTAAATAAGGAAGAGCAGAGCAGTGGGCCCAGTCACCCCTTCTTGGGCTGCCCCAGGCTGCACGGTGCTCACTCTGGATCTCTGGCCCCAGGAGAGGAGACACCTGGCACTTGAGAAACAGTCTTCAGTCAGTTTATTGCGTCCAGACCTAGTCGTCTGGTGTCCTGACTCGGTCCCTGGGTCCCTCTGCAGCCATCAATATTCGCACTACTGTCTCTATGGGTCTTCCCACTGCTGCACGTGGGATCATCTGCTCCCACAGATTGTCACCTGGGCTCCTGTTCTGATTCTCAGAACAAACCTGGAGTGAATTGGGGCAGGGATTTGATCTTTGTTTGGCTTGGAGGTGACCGGGGCCAAGGAAGTGCACATGGCTGCTCACCTCACACAGTCCTGGAGGGTGACCAGCCTTCCCAGTTCCCCCAGGCCTGGCGGGCTGCCCAGAATACAGGGCTCTCAGTGCTAATGTGAGGGTGGTCCAGGACAGTCCGTCTCCCGACTAGTCAGACACGGGGCAGTGCCTGAACTGCCCTTAACTTTTCACAGTGGACACACCTGTGTAACCTGGACCAGATGAAGAGCCCCCACACTAGCCGGGCCCCTGCAGTCCTCTCCATGTCCCTCCCAGTGACTGTCCTTCAGAGGTACCCATCATCATCATGTCACGCACTAGTTTTGCCTGTTCTTGAACTTTATATAAGCGAAAGCGTACAGTAAGTCTGGCTTCCTTTGCTCAACATTGTTTGTGAGACTCATTCATTTTATTGTACGTACTTGTAGATTGTTCATGCTCGGTGCAGTGGAGTATTTCACTGTGGGAACACCACCCAGTTTATCAATCCACTCTACATTCATGGTAATTTTTAACAGATGCCAGTTTGGGATAGTTCAAGTATTCTGTTACATGTGTTTTAGTGAAAGCATTTATGCATTTCTGTTGGATGTATAATCTAGAACTAGAAGTATTGAGTCATAAGAGTATTTTAAAATTCAGGGCACCTGGGTGGCTTAGTGGGTTAGGCGTCCGTCTTCAGCTCAGGTCATGATCTCACGGTTTGTGGGTTCGAGCCCCGCACCGGGCTCTGTAATGATAGCTAGCTCAGAGCCTGGAGCCTACTTCCGACTCTGTATCTCTCTCTTGCTCTGACCCTCCCCTGCTCATGCTGTCTCTCTCTCTCAGAAATAAATAAAAACAATTTAAAAAATTTTTTTAAGAAGAGTATTTTAAAATGCGAATTCTTTTAGGTGGAGAAACATAATAATTTGGATTATATGTCATATTGCTTTACTAGATCACTTTTAAAGCTAAGACCAAGAAATAGGGGAGCTTTTTGAAATGGGGAGACCGTAATTTTGATGAATGGGGCACCATCCTGAAGGTGTTTGGGCAGCAAGGTGCAAGGAGAGGGGAGAGGCGTGTGTGACAGGGAGGCGGGTGAGGCCCGACAAGGACACAGGCCAGCCCCGCAGAGGCCCCTGCAGCCCCCCAGCATCCTGGCTCCTGCACACCCCACTGTGGGCTGCCCTGCTGTCTGGCACATTTCCTGTTGGCTCTCACAGTGGTGATTGAGACCTGGGAGCATTTCTCCTGAGTGAGAGCTCTCAGCAGAGCACATGGCACCCAAAACAAAATGTGGGGCCAGCCAAATGGCCTTTATCAGATCCTGCTTTGCAAGATTCTGGAGCTGTTGCTGGAAGTCCCCAGAAGAGGTTCTATGGCAGGTTCATGTCCCCTCTGTCCCTCTCTTTGGAGCTTAGTTGTCTGCCTGACAGCTACCTTCCACATCAGGGCCACCTTCCACATCTGTACCAGAGGAACTCCCCATCCTTTCTAGGGCCAGGGAGAGATGGGGAGGCCAGGGAGTTGTGGAAAGAAGTGAGAACTCATTTACTGTTCAACACATATTTGGTGAGTGCTTCCTAAGCTATGAGCTCTGTCCCTGTAGGTTTTTCTGACTTTGTTGGAGGAGCTGCTGAAACCCCTCAGGGAGATCAAGAAAGATCCTGTTCCGGCACTGGAGACCTGCACTCATGGCCTGCCCCATATTTTCCAGGCAGAGTAGGGGTGCAGTGGCTGGGGTTACAGGCCCCCGTACACTCTCATCCTGATTCCAAGTGAAATGGTATATTCTGTGAACTTCCTGGAGATTCTTCTGGTGTTAGCAATGTCCATTTGGTTTCCCGGCTGGAGGAGACAGGACAGGAGCTCTCTAGGCCACACTTCAACATGGAAGATGTTCTCAGCCTTGCCTCCTTTTCTAAGACCCCCTTTCCTTTCTTGCTTTCCTCTCTGATATTTTCTGAGGACTTAGCGTTCCCTTAATGCCTGTGGGGACACCAGAACCCTTCTCTATGCCCTTCTCTCACCCCTACTCCAGAATTCCTTCTCTCCCTCCTCTGCTTCAAGCCAAGGTGGAGAGCAGTTACTGCTCTGCTTTCTCCCTACCATCTTCCTATTGGAATCAGCAACAGATTTCCTATTTCAGTTCATTTGTTGAGCACCTACTGTGGTCCAGAGAGCTGGGGCCATCCCCATCCAAAATCTAACTTCTCAGGACATGAGAGCCCAGTGAGCGAGGGAGAAGGCCCAGTACCCAAGCATCAAGTACGTACTCAGACTTGGGGTTTGGTGCAGGATTCTTCAGAGGGAACAGACAGCCCCACTAAGTGCTATCCCTGCCCTCTCAGACATGCTCTCTGATTCCAGCTTCTGCAACCTCCAGGTGCCCTGAGCCCACGCCAGTCCCAGCCTCCACCTGCAGGCTTTGCTCTCCAAAGAGCAGGGTGTCTACTTTCTAGGCCACTGCACAAAAGGATACCCAGTTCTTCCTCTGGGATCTGCCCAGCCCTATCAACTCTTCCCACCACACCAGGGAATGAGTATCTGAAGGCTAACATGGGATAAAAGACTAGCCCCTTCCTAATCACTCAGTAGCTCTGCGGGCAGATGTGTGGTCTCTTTCAACTGGCCATTCATGCAGTGGGGTCACCTGGTGCTTGAAACACACCATGAAGAAAGTGCAAGAGGTATTTCTGTACCTTTCTCTGGACAGCAGATTCCGTAGGTAAAGTTTTGCTTCAGTGAGAGAGTAAGAATTAAAAAATGAAAACACCCTGCAGTCATGATCTTTGTGACTTGTCAACAACCATTAAAAATGAATGCGAAGACTCTGTACACACTTGTGAACAACAACATCAAGGGACAAAAAAAGTGAAGCAACTGAAAACTTTCCAACTCTGATTATAGTTTTGTAAAAAACAGGTAAATCCATTGGTTATGTTGGGGAGGAAGTAAAAAGTTTCCTCCACCTTTTTAGGTTCTTTTCTAGGAGGCTTGCAAATCAAACTGACAAAAGACAGATTAACAAGAGGGGAAAAAAAGATGCATAGGAGTTTACAAAGAAACGTGATTCAAGAAGGTGCTTAGATTTGAGGGCTTACATACTATTTTAACAAAGAGCAAGCAATTGTTATTAGACAAAGGAAAGGGGTTTGGGGCTTCTGGAGGGGGTAAGTTGTGAGAAGGTGACTGGGAAATGTATAGTACATAAGAGTTGTTTTGCAAGGTCTATTAAGAAGATGAGTCTTTCTGTTTGCACATATGGGTGGGTTAAGAGGAACTTAACAGAGGACCATTGGGGTGGGAAAGGGGGAAAATAGTTGGGGAGAGGGAGGGAGGCAAACCATGAGAGACTCTTGAATGCTGAGAACAAACTGAGGGCTGAAGGGGGTGGGAGAGAGGGGAAGGGGGGTGATGGGCATGGGGGAGGGCACTTGTGGGGATAAGCACTGGGTGTTATATGGAAACCAACTTGACAATAAGCTATTTAAGAAAAAAGTTAAAATTTTTTTTAAAAAAAGAGTCTTTCTGGTAAGGGAGAGAACATATTTACAAATGGAAATATATGTCACCCTTTTTTAAATGTTTATTTATTTTTGACAGAGAGAAAGAGAGAGACAGAGCATGCGTGAAGGAGGGGTAGACAGAGGGAGGAGATACAGAATCTGAAGCAGGCTCGACACAGAGCTCTAACTCACAAACTGTGAGATCATGACCTGAGCTGAAGTCAGACACTTAACCAACTGAGTCACCCAGGTGCCCTGAAAATTTATGTCACCCAATAAAGAGAAATTATTGCCCTGCTTTTAGACAGAAAGGGGGGAAAAGAGCTAATGCCTTCAGCTCAAAACAATCATTATGCCAAAGTGGCATATTTTGGAGTGGCATACTCTGATCCCCTTCAGTTACAAAATGAAATAAAACTAGGAAGAAAGGTGGATAGTTATGTTTTTAATGCTAACGTTATTATGTTTGTTGGTTGGGTTGATCAACCATACATGATCCTTATGCAAATTCTAGGAATAAATAAAAAGTCCAAAAAAAAATTTTTTTAAGATCCTGCCAAATTCCACCACCAAGAAACATTACTGAAATTCCAACACTCTCTTTGTCATCATGCTCTGCATATATTGCAAGTTTTATTTTAGAGACATACTCTTTAACGGGAGGAATTCTGTGGGAGCTCAGCAGGCAAGGGGCCAGCCAGGGCTGAGGGGATTTCAGATGGATGGGCTGCCAGGAAGGAGGAGCGCCAGAGGGAGGAGGCTCCCCCCAGCTGTGAACTTGACAGAGATTCAGCCCTATCTTTGCAGGATTACAGTCCCAAATTAGGAAAGGAAGTTCACAGAAGGGGACGTCTCAGCATTCCACAGCAGCATTGTCTGCTCTTCTTGCAGTGGCTGGAATGCTGCAGGACTTTCCCCCTCCTTGTTTCAAATGGAAAATGTAAAGACCAGAGGAGGCAGATAGCTGACAAGCAAGAGTCTGGCTACCTCTCCATGGGACTAGCTGAGGTCACACAGGAGAGACTGCAGAGATGGGGAGAGCTGGGAGCTCCTAGGAATTGTAGCCAGTACCCTTGGTGTAAAGAAGGGGAAACTGAGGCCCAGAGAGGGCGCAGGGAGTAGCATGTAACCCCGCAAGCTTGGGAGTGGTACGTTCCCATCCTTCCTTCATGGTCATGTAATCGAGAATACTTAGCTCCGTGCCTTCTTCAAGCAGAACCGAAACAACACATTTTAATGCCATCTGCCCAACTGTTACTCTAAAATACCAATGTATTGACTAGGGCAAGGCCACTCACATTGCAAACGCTTTCTTTTTTCTTTTTCTTTCTTTCTTTTCTTTTTTTTTTTATACAAAACCTTTCACGAGAGGGTTCCTCCCATGGCAAGCTTGCCTCACAATATTTCAGTGGGTTTTGTTTTACAAAACTTAGTTTTGAGGTGCTATTACATTTCATAAGCTGAGGCCTTATAAATGTAGAGACAGTTCCAGAAGGGTTTGTGTTATTGTTTAGGATGATGGATTCATATGAATTTGGAGGACAGGGACATGAGTGAAGCCTTCATTTGGAACGCTGATGGCATGAGGGCCCAGGATCTATCTCATGGGACTCAGGTGGGATCAGGGCAGGACCAGCTACGTAATTTGTGGGCCCAGTGCAAAATAAAAAGGTGGAATGACTTGTTCAAATATTACTGCAAGTTTCAGTATGACAGCAGAGTATTAAACCAAGAGTGGGGCCTTCCTAGGGTGGGGCTCTGTGCATCCGCCTAGGCCTGACAGCCATGATGCAGGCCCCAGGTCAGGGTGAATGGCAGGGCGATGGCTGGCATGAAGAGGAGGTACACAGGAGTGAGAGGTAAGGCTAGTAAGCTGTAAATCTGTTCCACTTGGCTTTGAGATACTGTGTCTTATAAATTTCATTTGGCTTACACTAATGGTAAATGTGTCGTTCCCGAAGTTACAGATTGGTGAGACAGTGGGGGTAAACTGTACACAGAAAAACCGTGTAGTATCCACAGTCATGGACAGAACCCCTTCCTATGGACCAGGCTTCATGCCAGAGCTGTAAACTGTGATTTACTTCACTGTCACGAGGATGTTTGTATAAAGGAGCAGTGAAGATCTAGGCTCTGGATGCCTGGATTTAGATCTCACCAACTGAGTCCTTGGGCCAGTTACCTAACCCCACTCAATGCCCATTTCTTCATCTGTTAAAGTAATGAGTTGACTGTGTTATAGGGTGGTGTTGAGATTGAATGAGTTTGGGGCACCTGGGTGGCTCAGTTGGTTGAGCGTCAAGCTCTTGATTTCAGCTCAGGTCATGATTTCGCGGTCGTGGGATCAAGCCCCCCTGTCAGGCTCCATGCTGAGGGTAAATCCTGCTTGGGATTCTCTCTCTCTCCCTCTGCCCCTCTCCCCTGCTCATGCTTGCTTGCTTTCTCTCTCTCTCAAATGAAAAAATATATATATATTTTTAAAAATGGAATAAGTTCATCTATTTTAAGCTGTTTGCCCAGTGCCTGGCACATAGTAAATGTTTGGCAAATGTTTGCTGCCACGATGATGTTGATGGAGGAGAAAGAGGAAGGGAGAAGAAGAATTGGTAAAAGTGGTGACTGCTGTATAGTTAAGTAGTAGGTTCCTCATCATACAGAGGAGGAAAGTGTGGCACAGAAAGATTAGGAAATTGTCCAAGATCACCCAACAAATGAGCACACTATTCTCCTTTCTCAGCTTTGGTATCTCTTATGGAAGCTTTCCAGTTTGGCCTAAGTGCCTCAGGCTTACTGATGTAGACGGATTACCAAACCCACGTTGTTGATTCAGAGTCTACTGTTCGTCCGAGCTGGTGAAGTGTCCCGAGTGTGCTGGGCCCTCTCATTGGTGCTGATGGTGAAGAGGACAGGTAGAAGTGGGCAGGGACAGCAGGTGCAGTGATGAGTGCTGTACCATGTGACCAGTGCCGGACGAGGGTGGCCGCAGCATCGAGATGATGGACACCTTGGAGAAGGTTCTGGGCTTTGGGGAAGAACAGAAGACAGGGAGGAGGGGCCCTGCTGTGTACTGTGGAAGCTATAAACTGAAGTCAATTCCTTCCCTTCAGCCTCACAGGCAGGTGGTAACTAGAGGCAGGTGACACCACAGAAGTACAGTGAGCACTGAGAAGCGGCTGAGCCACAGAAGCCTGGGCAGCTACACTCTGTCTCCTTTCCTCGGGTGGGTGGAGAGGCAGGCACAGGGGTGTTATGGGTGCAGGGCTTTGAGGGCCCTCACCTTTGACCTCAGCACTCACTTGGGGGGAATCGTCCCGCCCTGCCCTTCCTGCCGTCAGCCACCCCGAATTCACCTGCTGTCCTGCTCTTATCTTCCAGGGTTAGTGGACTTTCCCCCTTCATGGGTGACAACGATAATGAAACCCTAGCCAACGTGACCTCAGCCACCTGGGATTTCGATGATGAAGCGTTCGATGAGATCTCTGATGATGCCAAGGATTTTATCAGCAATTTGCTGAAGAAAGATATGAAGTAATGAGTTGAGATTTCCATCTTTTCAGCTTCCCCACTCCCTGGACTGGTGTTCAGAAGCAGGGACCTCCTTTGCCTGTCATGGGCCCCTCCTCACTGAGGCATGGAGGGCAGGCACAGGGGAGGGGTTGGGGTCTTCCTGGGTCCCCCAGCTCCCTGGTTCCAGACACTCCACTGGTCTTTAGAAGCACAGAAACCTCACTTTATAAGCAACACTTCACCAAGGTTGCAGGGAGAGGGCCACCTAGTTGTGTGTGAATATGGACAGCCTCTGTGATCTTGTGTGCTGTGGATGGGGAGGCCAGGCTGAAACCTCAGCCCCTCTTCAGGGGTTACTCTGGAGAGGATCCTATCTGCGGACCTGATCATATCCCCAGGCTATTCTGGCTTGGTGTCTTTCCGTATCTAAATTACTTGACAACTGCCGGCCTGAATATGGTACCTTCTCCCCCTGGCCAGAGTAAGGCTGTGATTTCAGACTGCCGGCTCAGCCCTGTCCCAACCTGGGCTCTGTCCCCCACCTACAGTGCAGACTGTGCGGTTCCCCAAGTCCACCTTGGGGGCTGCCACGAGCTGCCCTTGTGGTTGGTAGAGGAACACATAAAACGGTTGTGACTGGTGGACGGCCTGAGGCCGGGAGGGCTGGTCAGAAATGCCAAGCACTCAGTAAGTGTCCCCATGAGAGAAGAGTGCAGCTAGTGCGATCCCTGGGTGAGCACTCTCCCCATGAGGGAACCTGCGAGATGACAGCAGGGAGGCGGGAGGCTGTGCCAGCGGGAAAGATGGCCTGCCCCCTGCCCCCCGGAAGGGAGCAGGTGTCAGGTGGGAGTAACTGGCTTGTTGGGTGCCCCATCCACTGTAAACAGGTGGCCAGATGAGGCGGGGCAGGGCTCCAGGCCCCCCCCTCCCTGTCTGAGCAGAATTTGACACAAGGGAGTGGTTCTACACTTTGCTCTAGAAGGGTGGTGTTGAAATAGGTCAGGCACCGGAAGATGAAACAAGGAAGGGCTGCTTGACTCCACAGGTAGGTGACTGCATTCGCCAGGTGACTTTATGGTGCAGGCTCCATCCTGTCTGCTTGGCCCACAGACTCCTGAGGGTACCAGTTATCTTGTCCCCCTCTGGGAGAAACTCTCTTTGGGACCAAGAGCATAGTTGCTAAAAAAAGAAAAAAACAGTGTCAGAGGGTCTCTCAGCTGGCTCTGATTTTCTCATTATGTGCCCACCTCTCAGTCCTTTGTAGCTACCTCAGGCCAAACTCCTCCAGAGGCTACATCCACACTCCTTCCATGAGGCTGTCTTAATGTTTTGCTCTCACAGCCTTTGGAGAAGTAGACATTACCCAGGTAGAATCTGGATGTTGTGAGGACCTAGCTTCCCTTCCAGTGTGAGCGATCCTTGCTCCCAAGATGCTTTGTGGAGATGCAGACCTCCTTCCTAATTACTCTGGTCCGGGATGGTTTTTGTCCACCAAGCTTCATTCACTGAAGATTTGGTAAATGAGTCATTATGGATATATCTGTTTTCTCATCGGACCTTGAATTAATTCAGTAATGAGCTGTACTGACCCTCTGTGCTCATAAAATGGATTCACCAAAGAACTAATTTCAAATGTCAAGATACTTGATTCCTATAAACTCTTGAACTTAGCATCTCTGTAACCAGAAATCTCCACCTATTAGCACTTTGAAAAATATTTTTCTATTAAAAAATTAATACAGGTAAGCTGTAGAAATTTTGAATATAGGAAAATTAAAATAATCCATAATCCCTTTAGCTAAAGATCACTACATTTTGTCATACTTAGCAAATTTACTTATATTCATTTTTCTATATGTGTTAGAATTTGGTTCTTTGGGCTTTATCAGTCCTATTATAATTAAGGTGATGGCCCTGAATTGTTTCTAGATTCCCAGAGCTTTCAGAGAGATTAAATGAGTTTGAGTACAGTTTGTAAGGTTGTCATAACACATAGATTATATGCAGGACATACTTCTGAGTTTTAACAAGAAAAACCTGATACTCAACCACATCACAAGACATGAGAGTTCAGTGATTCTTAGAGATTTAGGCCTAATGTTTTACCCTTCCTTCCACCAGACAGGGAGGCTAAAGGATTAGGCCTCCATAGTCCCCTTCCACCGCCTTAGAATATCATTCCCAGATACGTCTGCCCTCCAGCACTTACACATCTTAGAACCAAGGGCAGGTCATGAGACTCCAGCTGCTAACTTGGTGGTTAGGCCTTAACACTAACCTACTCTGGTTTAGTCAGTGTAACCCAGACTAAGAGAAGAAAAAGGCCAAGAGCGCAGTGACCCTAATCATGGTGGATGGACTGGGAGCAAAGAGCCCTGGGCTCTCCCCTGTGTAACCAAGGACAGGTGACCTCCCATTTCTGATCTAACCAGCAGTCTCTGAGGTCCCCTCCTGCTCAGAAATCCTCTGATCTCTGCCTCCATCAGAAACCGCCTGAACTGCACCCAGTGCCTTCAGCATCCATGGCTAATGAAAGACACCAAGAACATGGAGGCCAAGAAACTCTCCAAAGACAGGATGAAGAAATACATGGCAAGAAGGAAATGGCAGGTAATGAAGACATCACTTTGGACTTGGATGCTGCCCTTCACATTTGCTTTATTTAAGCAACCCTCAATCCAAAAATGTTTATACATCTATTTCTGAAATGGCCTGGGACCAAGACCGACGTTTCATGTCTTTGTGGCTAGGGATGAGCAATGTCACCTTTAAGACTATTTGGCAACCCTGGAGAATGTGATCTCCTTAAAGGTAGCGTGACAGGCTTACATTTCTTTACAGTGAAGGAGGAGGGCACATGATCTGTAAAGAGAGCTACAGTCCCCACCCTCCCCGATAGGGAGATTGTATGTTATTACTATGTGTCCTTGGGCAAGTGACAACCTTACTGTGCCTTCATTTTCTCACCTGTAAAGTGGGGGATAATAGTTGTACCAGCGTCACACAGCATTGTTGTGGGAAATAGGCAAGATAATTTTCATCTGGCCTTGAGCGCTTTGCATGGCACATAGTAAGTGTTCAAAAATACCCCAGTATTTTGGAGAGCTGGCCATATGTCAGGGAACATTCAAAGCACTTTCTATGCAGTGAATCTTTTAATCCTAGGGGGCAGGTACTATTATTATCCCCACTTGTCAGGCAAACTGAGGCAGAGAAAGGTTAGGAACGTCACTTAGGATCGTGTAGCTAGTAAATGGAAAGAAAGATTCAAACCCAGAGACTGGCTCCAAAGTACAGTCTTAACAATGACACAAAACTGCCTCTGATAATTAACAGA
This sequence comes from Crocuta crocuta, assembly GCF_008692635.1. Classification (NCBI taxonomy): domain Eukaryota; kingdom Metazoa; phylum Chordata; class Mammalia; order Carnivora; family Hyaenidae; genus Crocuta; species Crocuta crocuta. The sequence continues at coordinate 2,116,741 of NW_027530544.1, read as the reverse complement.
TGCATGAAACTGTCATCCAAAACCACAGAGAATTTGTCATCAGCTGTTTTATTTTTATTATCACTATTAGTATTACAGAATTCCTGGGCTACTGGAGGGGACATGGTTTCTATACTCAAGGAATGTATAGCGTAGGAGGTACTGAAGCAAATGGACATAAAAGGACACCATGCACACCAAGACTCATAAACGATCAGTATAGCCCTCCATACCCATATATGTGAGTGTAGATGGGAGAATGGAGCCAGTCACCCCAGAGCTGGATGTGGCTGTGAGGAAACCCTGCCAGGGGCAGTACTTTGCAAGTGGTCGTGGAAAATGGGCTGGAACAAGAGAAGAGGGCATAACTGCACAGACAGAAGAGAAAGCACAGAGGGCTTCACCCTGACGGGAGCAGAGTCCTTTAGTCGGGCAGTCGGGGAGAACTGGGGCATGTAAAACTTGTCTATGTGGCAGAGAAAAAGGAGATCTCTGTTTTAGGGGCAAGCGGGACACTGGTAATTTACCATACAGGATGACTAAATCCTCAAAGTACAACTTTACATGGAGGGTTAGAAGAATAGAGGCAAAGGGGGGGGAGAGGCTTTGGGTACGTGGCTTTAAGGGACCAACTGCCCTGAGTGGCTCAGCCAGGACTCCGCCACAATGGGAGTCGGTTGTTGGTTAGCCCCCAATGAGGGTTTAGGTGACCTCCTGGCTCCCTCAAGTGCCACTGAGTCAGAACACCTAATGACCCTCCGGTGTCATTAGAATCCAGTAAAATCAGAATAACTGAGGTTCTTAAAAACAAAACAAAAAGGGGGCCACAAAATCTAAGTTGGCTTTATTAATGATCCTGTGGCTGGTAGATCTCAGAGAAATAGTTGATACTTCTGGCATGGATCAAGTGGCTGGTGTGGGGTGGGGTGGTCCTCAGTGCAGTGAGTCTCTTTGAGTTTTGCTTGGATGGGTTAAGGGGCAGCCTTGTCCCTTCAGGCTCCCTGGGAGCAATGACACATCTGTTAATGAACCAAAGCCAGGAGGGAACTAAACCCAGGGGATAGGAGCAGAGAAAAGGAAATGGGAGAGGAAATAAATGGAACTTTTTAGTATAATGGGTCAGGGAACCATAATTTGTGCTGATATTTTAAATTGCTTATATTTCTTTCTTGTTGTTTACAGTGTTATTAGCCACAAGTTTTTCTGGAAGTGAGAGGGGAAAGAAAAGAATAGCATTTAGAGGAGAAACCTTAATTTCCCATCTTTTTAAAAAAATGTTTATTCGTTTTTGAGAGAAGTAGCATGAGTGGGGACGGGCGGACAGGATTTGAAGCAGGCTCTGCACTGACAGCAGCAAGCCTGATGCAGGGCTCAAACTCACGAACTGTGAGATCATGACCTTAGCCAGAATAGGATGCTCAACTGACTGAGCCACACAGGTGCCCCTGATTTCATATCTTAATATAGGTGGCAGCATTTGGAAATGGTTTTTCCACAAAAATAATGGTTAGGTCTCACAAATTACACACAAAAGTAGTCTATAAAATCCCATGCGGCACTTAACACCCCTGAAGTGTAATTTCACAGGTAATGGTTCAACGGCATCTGACCACCCACATTTTTTCCCCAGATACCAGGACCATAGCACACCTGGACTAGGGGTTCCGTCTCAGAGCAGCTGAGGGTCTGTGTGGGGAACAGAGTGCCATAGAATAAATTGGAGTGGACTGTGTTGGAGGGAGAGGGCAAGGACCGATACAGGTGGCCCAGAGATCTCCACAGCTGCATGAGAGAAGTTTCCTTGCTGTCATTCTGGTGTGGTTTCCATAAAAGGCCCAGGAGGAAGGAACTAACATGAGAGGAAATGCCTACAAGTGGGGCAACATGTAGATAACTACTCATAGTATTGATCTCAGAATGAAGTTATTCTGAAAGAGGGTATGTTTTTTTTTTTTATATGAAAAGAATTTTCAAAAGATGTGATGAGCAGTAGCACTGAGGGTGAGTTGAGCAGGATAACAGGGCTTCTGCTTGTAAAACAGGTAGCTAAGGACTAGGAAGTAGAGGCCTGTGGGCAGCCATCTTTATTTTCTGAGAACCACAAAGACTTTTGCAGTATGGACCACAGGGCCATAGGGAAGAAAGCTTTTGACTCAGAATAGCAGAGTACTCTTGGCCATCACATTTGGATATTATGCACTTCTCAGGGAAAACTAGAGTCTTAGAGCTGGTGGTATATATGTAGGGTCTAGGATGGCTGGCTGGTTCCAGGTGACCAACTTGGTCCAGTGTGCCAAGATCTGTCTTGGCTTTAACCCTGAAAGATTCTCATCCTGGGAAACCCCTCAGTCCTGGGCAAACCCAGTCGCTGGCTCTCCCAGGGGAGGGAGTCTGCGCAGCATTAGGGAGGCCAGTTCCTGCCTGGAGCACAGGAACCCAGCTTTGCCAATTACCTTCAGACAAGAAAAAGACTTCCTCCAAACAAGGATGGAACTTGGGGAATGGAAACTTTCTTTCTTGGTATTCTAAAAATTTCCAGAAGTCTTAGTAAAGCAGCAACCAGTTCTCAGCTCATAGGCATGAAACTGGAAGACTAGAACATACAGGTATATATTTCTTTTCCAGATCTGACAATTTCCCTACTGATTTTTTTTCATAAATTAGTTCCCAAAGATTGAATTCTGATGGAGATGATTTTTAAGATTTTCCTTACTAAGCACTTCTTACTTTTCTCCCTGTCTTAGAAATTATATGCTATATCACTCCATCTGATGGAAAATTTCCCCCTACGTATAGCCTGTTTGTTTGTTAATGTGTATTTGCTCCCTTCTCTGAAATATTCTAACTATTTCATCTGCCTTGTTCTGGTAACTTCATATTAGTCATTTTGTTAATGGAAGAGGAAAGACTTCCTTATTCCACAACTAAAGACAGTCCTGATCCGTCACAATCCAGGCATTTGGAATCAGGGAGCCTGTGGACTACACAGTCTCATGTATGAATCCTAGTCTTTCTGCAAAAGACTAGAGCTATAGGGAGGTTTGAATCTTCTGGTCCAGAACATGAGATGCACAGAGGGAAACTGATTTGCCCAGAGTCACACAGTAACATCCCTTTGTTGAGAACAAACCCTCCAAGCTGACAGACTCCTGGCCCAGGCAAACCTATCTGTGTTGGATAAAGGGAATCAGGAGCCAGAAGGGCTGGGTCTGAGAGTTTGGCTGGCCAGGAAATAGTCTGGTCTGATGTCAGCTCCATAGGGAGAGCTGCCATGGCTGGCACCTCTTCTTACCCATTCCTGAGGTCAAGATAAGCTCCCATGGGAAGAGCTGGGTCTCTCCAGCTAGCGCAACAAACAGATCAATGATGTTACCAGTAACCTCCTCTCCCAGAAGAACACTCAAGACTGCCAAGTGGGCTCAGTCTGCAGGTACACTGCCTGCAGGGCCCCAGTACCTCTGCAACAGTTAAGTTGGTCATTTGTCATCTGTCACCTTCTTCCCCCGCTCACTGCATCGCCTTCACTCGGGGCTTCCTACATTCTGTTCAGAGTGGCCCAGCTTCACAATGGGGACAGAGGGCCAGAAACATTACCACACCACAGTGATGTATGTATGCAAAAGGGCGGAAGGCCAGAGGGCAGAGCAGGAGTGAATCTCTACAGTGCACGAAAATAGTCTGCAACAAAGATGGCATGTGAAACACAGAAAAGTGGCTGTGGTCATAGCAGATCTCCACTTACATCTCTCTCTGTGTGTCTCTCTGTCTCGCTCTCTGTGTCTCTCTCTCTCTCTCTCTCTCTCTCTCACACACACACACACACACACACCATTATGAATCCTTATGCCCTGTAATTCTTTACTTTCAAAATAATATTTTTCTGGAGATATACTGGCTTTCCAGATAGTCCAAAATTGTGAGGCTTTGCTGAAATACTTGAGCACATGAAGTTAGTTCAGGAGGAAAAGGCTTTGCTGGGGCAGTTTATGGTCCAGTAGGTGAGTGCTAGCCACTGGCCTGTGTACAGGCTGTTTCTTTTCTCTCTGAGCAGCCAGCCTGTGGTGACATCTGTACTCTGAACGTACAGCATCTGGATGCCTAAAAAGTTGCTTTGGGTGCAGAGGTGGGAAGAGTTGGTTATGCCTTAATTTCTTACCTTGTCTATCCACTGACCTTAGAAAAGAGGGAGAGGAACTTCACTTGAAGGTGAGAAACAGAGACATGATTGTGTATTGTTGGGGACAATAAATCCTGTGCTTGGTAGACTTTTCACAATACAAAGAAAATTTTCATCTCAAGTTCTGGCATCCTTTTCAGCAGAAATTCATTCTTCTTCCAAGCTTCCTCACCTTAGAAAAGCAAAGCACCACTGCTTTTCATTTCTTTGGGCCCTTCTTTTTGATGGCTGGGTGTACATCAGGGAAGAGCACCCCTCCAGAACTTCACTGTGCATTCACAGACTTGTGCTGGGGCCAGCCAGAGTGTTTCTGGAAATCTCTTAAGTATCTGAATCATAAACAGAACTAATGAGACCTTGGAGATCATCTTGTCCAACCCCCTCCTTATACTGAGAAGGAAACTGAAGCCCAGAGAGGTTAAGCGACTTGCCCAAGGTCAATGGAATGCCTCCCCCCCCCTCCCTTTGCATCAGGACCTGTGGGATCTGTAGTAACTTTCTCTGGACCAATTAAAATCCTATCACTAGTATTGTTTTACGAGAAACAGCCCCACTGGGCCTTGTCAGCAATAAGTCTTTGGAGCTGTCTCAGCCTGCAGTTGCTTTATATAAACTATCCCTTTTATGGGAGTTGAAGCACAGTATGAAAAGGGTTTTTGTCTCATGTTGACCTTGTTTAGTCACATTAACGCACACACTGGTTCCAGGCCCCATTCCATTCTCCGAACATCTTCTGACACGCTGATAGTGCTGAGCAGAGCAAGGTTGGGCTCACTCCTCTGGCAGAGCCTCGGCGCTGGGGAAGCCCTCATTTCAGGGACAGCTGCTTCTCTGGGGCTAGGCTCTTCTCCCCGAGCCCCACCGCCCAGCTGGAACCGGGGACACAGCCTGAGTCCAACGCCAGTGTCTATTTTCCAGAAAACGGGCAATGCTGTGAGAGCCATTGGAAGACTGTCCTCTATGGCTATGATCTCAGGGCTCAGTGGCAGGAAATCCTCAACAGGATCACCAACCAGCCCACTCAATGCAGAAAAATTAGAATCTGAAGGTAAGGAGCTCCAGGAAGATTTGCTCTAGCCAGTTGGCAAGAAAAGAAGGGTTAAGGGATGGAGGGACATTTTGAAGTTTTGAGGGGCTTGGGGTTTTTTTTTAATAATTTAAACTATAAGGATAAAATTTAGAACTACTTTTAGGTTGCCCTAAAATTACTAAGTCTGCTAGTTCTTCTTTAACTGTTCAACCCTAAGTGTAACTACTTTCATAGGGAAAGTTATTTGTCTTATAGGACCAGGTAAACTCCGCTGTTCTTTTCCCTCTATTTTACATTAGAATTAGCGAAGACTTCATAAAACCTTTCCTTTTTCTCAAGGTAAGATTTGTATATTGATAGGTAAACATAAAAGTCACATGTAGTAGTATCTTTTTTAAAAATATCCTTCCATATTCTTAGTGCCTTTGTGTTTTTCTTTTTTTTTAAATGACCTTTAGTCCATATTCCTTTGGCACTTGTCACAATGCTGAAACATGCCATTTGAACGGGATAGACTGTGCATGACAGGACTCCTCCTGGAGACCAGTAAGGCTAGTTAGCTCTTTGCACACCACCTTTGAGATGCTGCCCCAACCATCTCAGTGAAGGCCTCAGCCTCTTCCTACTCCAGACAAATGCCGGGTCTGGCCTTTACCTTGTTGAGGTGACTCATTTGGCCAAAGACCACCCCCCACCTCCCACTGCCTGGTGTTTGTGGCATCCAAAGGTGCGAAGCTGGACCTAGATCCCTCTTGTGCATAAAGGCAGGGTAATGGCGAGGCTGCTTCCTGAGCTGCTCTGATGCAGCTGCAGGCAGAGTCTGCAACATATGGGCCTGGTCCCTCCTGATCTGTGCTCCCCAGATGACCCAGAAATAGCCTGAAGGGAAGGGAGAGGGTATAGGAGGCCCTCCAAGTCACAGCTTTTCCCAGACCAATCCCGAATCCTGGTCCATGGTCACACAACATGAAGGCAGTGTGAGTGTGGAGAATAGAACTACCAGCAAGCCAGAGGCGTGTCTGGGACCCAGCTCCCCCTTTCCAATGGGCAGGTGAAGGGCCTGCTGCTATAGGAGGGAGGGCAAAGCGGGGACAGAGATTGGGACGGCTGGTGTGGCTTGTCCTTCTTAGATCCTGTCCACTGAATCCTGAGACAGCGTGGAATACAGCCAAAAATCCTTTTCAAAGATGATTTCCTTTTTCAATGTGTCAGCATAAGGGAAGGAGGGAGTTCAAACATTTCCGCAGTTTTGTCATAGTCCTCTCTTCTGCCAAAACCATGTGGCAGCAGGCCAATCTGTCCCCAGGAGAAAGGTGCACTTGGTTCAGTCCCCTATGTCACATTATTTGCTGAGTTACAGCAACTTAAAAAAACAAAAAATCAGCTTTTTTAAACCAGAGAAGAGGAGAGAGTAGGGAATGAAGAACTGACCGTGTTTCCCTCCCTGTCTCCTAGAAGATGTGTCTCAAGCTTTCCTTGAGGCTGTTGCTGAGGAAAAGCCCCATGTAAAACCCTATTTCTCTAAGACCATCCGTGATTTAGAAGTTGTGGAGGGGAGCGCTGCTAGATTTGACTGCAAGATTGAAGGTAAGTTGTAGCAGTTCTTCCCTTGAACTTTGACCACACAAAAGTGTGGTGTGGTGGACGGGTGGGTCCTGCTGTTTGCTCCAGGACAGAATGTCCGTTCTGGGCAGCCAGGACACGAGTGAGGATAACTGGGTCAGGAGGAGTTGGCCCACTGCCCACACTCCCCCTCCTGAAGGTTGGTGCCGTTCAGTGACTCTCCTAGGGCACCTCTGATATTCCATGTACTCAACATCAACCACTGACATGAGTGGTTTATCATAGACCTATTTGGCTATGGAACAGGCTTAATGAAATGAGTTTTCCAACCTTCTGGGAAGCATGTGAACTGCACACAAGAAGCTTCAAAGGAAGGCTGGCATGAAGCGGGTGTGGAGCCAGAGGCCCTTCTGCTCAGCTGCGGGCTGTGTGAACCTGGGTGGTGATTTAACTCTTCTGAGCCTCTGGCCCTTACTTGAAGACGATGTCTAATGCCTGAGTCGTTCTGGGGATGCTGTGAGAGGACATAGGTGAAAGGAGGTAACCTTTTGTGGGATTGGGAGGCTCAGAGAGTGAGCATTAAATGTGACATCAAACTGAGAGAAGCCAGGAGTAATGAGGTGGCAGAACTGAGTTATCAGTGCTCAAGGGAACTCCAAGGATCTCAGCATAGCACCTGAGAAATTAGCGATGTTGGTGACACAAAGCATTTCAGTTTCCACAGACTGTAACATTCTAGAAAGATAAAGGCAAAAAAAAAGATTCTTTGCTTCAAGTCTGTGACTGCTGCATGCCAATTAGAGTGGAGGGGTATCTCCCATTTCAGTCTGACCAAATAAAGCACAGCAGTTCATTATTAAGCAACTTTACTAAGGCTGCATAGTACAGGCCAGCAGTCAGAACAAATCATGGCCTCCTACATTTTAAGATTCTCCAGCAGTATGACTAGATAATGCCTTTTGGGCAAAGTAATCCAAAGTGAGGAATGAAAAACATTTTTTTTCCTCAGTCATTATAGTCTCAAATTGCCTTGTAAATACAGTGCCTATCATAATCTTTTCTGTTCTCATTCAGTTTAAACAAAAAGGTGGATGTGTTGCCTTTGCTAGTGTGCAAGTGCACAGATCAGGGGCGCTGTGGGAAGCTCTGAATTCTCCCCATCATCACGCTGTCTTTGGGCTTCTGAAGTTCTTCACCCTTTTTTTCCTTTTTGAAAATTATTACAACATAGTGATTATCATCTTTGTACTTTTCTGTCTGGGATTATTTCCTCCATATTTGCATAACTTCAACTGGAGCACTGAGGAGGAATTAAAGCACATGGAGGCAGTTTTGATAAAACACAAAATTCTACTTGAGAAGAATGTTAGAATTCTTACATTCTTTTTTTTTCAAGTTTATTTTGAGAGAGAGACAGAGAGAGTGAGCAGGAGAGGGGCAGAGAGAGAAGGAGGGAGAAAATCCCAAGCAGGCTTCGTGCTTTCAACTTGGAGCCCGATGTGGGGCTCGAACTCACGAACCGTGAGATCATGACCTGAGTCAAAACCAAGATTCAGACGCTTAACTGACTGAGCCACCCAGGAGCCCCTAGAATTCTTAAATTCTTATGTGCAATTGTTTTCCTATAAAAATATTTCTCCCAAATTTAAGAACAACTCAGATTGTATAAATATGTATATGTATATTTTTAAGTTTATTTATTTTGAGAGAGAGAGAGTGCTGGCGGGGAGGGGGAGGGTTGGCAGAGAGAAAGAAGGAGAAAGAATCTCAAGCAGACTTCTCACTGTCAGTACAGAACTGGACATGGGGCTTGATCTCATGAACCATGAGATCATGACCTGAGCTGAAATCAAGAGTTGGATACTTAATCAACTGAGCCACCCAGGGACCTCTGTATATTTGTAAAGATCTGTGTGTGTGTGTGTGTGTGTGTGTGTGTGTATCATATATAATACAAATGATGTATATATATAAAATATATTTTTTAAATGCTGAACTTTGCAGAAACATGACTAACATATAAATTGGGGCTAACTCATGTGGTCAGTTTCCAGTTATCTATAAGTACATTATCTGTCTTTGGATCAGACTAAGACAAATAATGGCTTTTCTTTTAAGCAATATTATCAGCTCCTCTAACTTAATATAGAGCTGTTATTAGCTTTGAGTTATAATTTACATACAATAAAATTTACCCATTTAAGTGTACAATTAAATTATCTTCCGTAGATTTATAGAATTATGCAATCACCACAACAAATTTTAGAACATTTTCATCATCTCCAAAGATCTCTTGTGTCCATTTGTTCTGTTTTTATTTAAAAAAATTTTTTAAATATTTATTTATTTTTGAGAGAGGGAGAGTGAGAGAGAGCATGCCCAAGCTAGCAGGGGAGGGGAAGAGTGGGAGGGAGACAGAGAATCCGAAGTAGGCTCTGCCCTATCAGCACAGAGTCAGGACTCATGAACCGTTAGATCATGACCTGAGCCAAAGTCCGTTGCTCAATCAGCTGAGCCACCCACGCACCCCAAACTTAAACAAATTTAAATAAAAAATAAGAATCAGAACAGGGGCGCCTGGGTGACTCCGTTGGTTGAGTGTCCAACTTTGGTTCAGATCGTGATCTCACAGTTTGTGAGTTCGAGCCTCTCTGCGGTCAGCACGGAGCCTACTTCAGATCCTGTCTCCCTCTCTCTCTGCCCCTCCTCCACTCGCGCTCTCTCTCCTTCTCTCTCAAAAATAAATAAACATTTAAAAAATTTATTTAAGTTTAACTTTTATGCAAGAAATTTTCTTTTCATCCAAGGACCTATTTAGCTCTAGGCATGTAGTTGGAGTCAGGGCTGTGTCCCAGGTATTCTAGATCCTGTATGAAGGTGGAAGGCAGTAAGTACAAGCCCCACATGGATGGTAAATGACATGACTGTATAACACCTTTTTTTTGTGGGGTTTTGGATATCAGTATTTACAACATATGCCCATATCCAAATGTAAATCTCAAAACAGACCCTAAAAGCCAACTACATGATACTTTCCCTATACCCCCTTCATCGGTAGAGGTTGCTTACGAGTTGCTTGCATGAACTGATAAGAAACTTGTGTTCTCTCCCTGTGCTGCAGGATACCCAGACCCTGAAGTTGTCTGGTTCAAAGATGACCAGTCAATCCGGGAGTCCCGCCACTTCCAGATAGACTACGACGAGGACGGGAACTGCTCTTTAATCATTAGTGATGTTTGCGGGGATGACGATGCCAAGTATACCTGCAAGGCCGTCAACAGTCTTGGAGAAGCCACCTGCACAGCAGAGCTCATTGTGGAAACCATGGAGGAAGGGGAAGGGGAAGGAGAAGAGGAAGAAGAGGAAGAGTGAGACAAAGCCAGAGAGAAGCAGTTTCTGAGTCGTATTACAAAGACTATCTCTCTAAAGCTCAAAAAATCCAAGATAGTAAAAGCACCTAGTGTGATAGATTATCTAGTTAGGTCTTTTGGGGGTTGATTGTTCAGCAACAGCAGTTGACACCTAGCAGCAGTTATTGATGGGCATTAATTTGAATTAGCTGGCACCTTAAGATACTACCAGTAACTTGCCTCATCAGTTTTTTTTAAAGAGAAAGTAACCAAAAGAAATCTTTATCTGGGCAAGGTCATAAATTCCCTAACTGAAAGCACTCATGAAAAATAAAGCCCTGTGGTCACAGCTCAGCCCAGAAGGTCCCTGGAGGCAGAGATCTCTCTCTCCCAGCAACTAACTGCAGAGAACCGAGTCTTCTCCAGTCCTGCAGCACTTCATTCGGAAAGCAGTTGAGCCATTTGAACATCTGAGGCACATTTTATTCCAAAGTATACTGTGCACATTCAAACTTTTCAGTTCTCTCCCCTGATCTACCTGCCCATTTTTCTGGATCTGAATTTGGCATGAGTTTAAGTACTAAGGACGTTATGCTTCTGAAGACAGGTCCCCTGCTCACAGGTGGCTGGCTTCCTTAGGAGAATAGAATCTCTTTTCTTCCAGAATCAGTAGGAAATCTAAACTTATCCCCTCTTTGCAGTGTCTAGCAGCTTCAGACATTTATGTTAAGAACCCGTGAAAAAAAGTCCTTGCTAATGTGCTTTTCTTCTGAAACTGGGATTCGTATTTGTGCTGTTATAGAATATCAGCTCTGCATGTGTGGTAAAGATTTCTGTGTTTGAATGTATGAAAAACCAGTTTGCTGAAAAGTTAGTCTTAATTATTTATCGGCCGCTGTGAAACGGATTTCAGCGGATGAAGGGCTGTAGGACTGCACATACTTTGGAATCTCCTTCAGGGTAGTCTGAATTTAACACGCCTTCAGTTCTAAACACTCTCCAGAGGACTCAACCTACCTTGTGGGTTCCACGATGTTTTCTTCTTGAATGTGCATCAGTCATGCCTTGCCCCCCAGCCTTCAAATGTATTCTTAGACCTGATAAATGCACTCAGACTTGCATCTTTAGGAATTTTTCTTTCACTACATTGGCACTTAAATATTTCTTTAGAAATTTTTTGAAGGTTATAAACAAAGACTATAAACTGATATGCCTAATGCATTTCCTCTGCGTGTGTGTGTGTGTAACATTCCAAATACTTTTCTCTTTTCCACTGTTTGTAAAGTGCAGCAGTTTATTATTTCAAGGGACTTTTCACTAGTTCCTCAAGAACCAATTTGAAATGACTTCAGTGCAACCCTACACAGTATCAACTTCAGAACTTTGATGGTAGTCTTATGTTATCTTCCATTCTATTTTTATCTGCTTTTTGCTGCTAGTTTCAAATTTGCCAGTATTTTTTCTTTTTGCTTTTTTAGCAGTTATAATTTTTTCTCATAATAGCCACAGTATTGCCACGGTTTATAATAAAGGGTTTTAAAATTTGATTTAGAGCATTTGAAGCTTTTCTTCACTTAACTCTGTTTAAAAGACTATAATCTTTGTGTGCATGTATGTTGTATGTGTGTGTGCATGTGTGGTGTGTATGTTTGTTACAGGTTTTTAATGTCTTGAAATTGTGTTAATGTTCTCGCAGTTTATTATGCCATCAGAATGGTAAATGAGAACACTACAACTGTAGTTGGCCCACAGTTTTTAAATAAAAGATACCACAGTGCATGCTGTTTGTTCAGTCTCTACAGCCTCCTCTTTTTTGCCATGCCACCAGCTGTAGACGACCCTGAGAGATCCTGGAAACAAGAAACAAATGCTGCGCTGCATGAACAGCTTAGATGGTTGCGATTCACTAAGGAACAGGATGACTTCTGTAGTTCTTGTTTCTAATGGGCAACTTAATTTGCACGTGTTGTTCAAAATTTCTCTTGAGCGTTTGGTTCAGTTACATTCTACAGGTGTATTCTACAGATATTCAAGATCTATAGAATCCTCATAATGCTAAAATCCACATGACATTTTTGACATGTGACAAAATCATTATCATCATTAATATTATGCACCAGGGCCTGGTTTACTTTTGTAACTTTGGTGCTGTTTCTTACTAGCAGTCAAGTTCTATCTTTCCATGTCTTGATATTGAAACATTTGTTAGGAGGAAATTCCTGATAAAACTCCTGCTTTATAGGAAATCTGTTTTTGGATTGTGAGCCCCTTATGTCTTGAGTGTTCAAACAATCTTATAGATATTCCAGAAAGAGTCAAGACATGCTAATAGATGTTGGACTAGATGATTCTATGATTCTACAGTGTAGTCTGGAAAGGCAACAATCCACTGGCCAGTTAATATTTAAAGTTTTTCTTTTTTTAAAGGCAACTGCAATCCACAAATGTTCCTAGTGAGGAAATTACTAGTTTTAAAGAAAACTTTCTTTTAAAGAAAAAGGATGTTTTATTCCTTGCTAGAGTAAAACGTACCATACATGTTCTGCACCAAGAAAAATAACAAATACATTTTCTCCCATTCCATTTTCATCCCAAACATATAAAATTCCATTGGTTGCTGCTTGCATTGCAGAACTTCATATTAAATGATATTTCTATGTGTAATTTTAAAAACATGCTGTTGTCAGCTCTAACTTTATATAGTCTTTTTCTCTTTTTTAAAGCCATTTGCTTTTTTTTAAGTTTTTAAATTTACTTTTGAGAGACAGACACAGCATGAGTGGGGGAAGGGCATAGAGAGAGGGACACACAGAATCTGAAGCAGGCTCCAGGCTCTGAGCTGCCAACGCAGGGCTCTAACCCACGAAACTGTGAGATCATGACCTGAGCTGAAGTCGAGTGCCACCCAGGCGCCCCAGATTAAAACTTCTGTAAAATTCCATCAGCATTGTTCTAGATGAAGTAGGAATAAACAAGAACTCCAAATTTTACCCTAACTGTGCATATTACTTTTTAAATTACTGTGAAATGAAAACTTAAATGTTTGTGTGAAATCAGTCTGGAGAGCATGGTCCATAGTTTCACCAATTATATTGGATAATCACCTTTATACCTAGTTTTTGATTCGTTGCTTATATTCATATATGCTTTTTACTTTTAAAAACATTTTAAAAGTCTCAATTCTATGCTTCTCACTACAAAATCTAAATAGACCTGTAATTCACAAGCAATTACCAGATTACCTGTGACACCAAACAACCAGCTAGAACAAAAATCTCCAATGTTTTTGGAACATGGAGCTACTTGAGCTAGGGGAGCATGCAATGGGGATATATTAGATAGATGCACAGGAGAGACAGGGTCGCTAAGGCAGGATTTCCTTGACAGTGAACCAGAGAGAAGGCGGAAGGGGCCATTGCGACCACTGCAATCATTTAACTTCAGCTCCTTAGATCATTGGTATTGGAAATACCCAGGAGATCTGCAGTGTTTGGAGACAACATTAAATTTCTAATTGCTGCTTCCTTGAAATTTCATCCCACAGAACTTACTGTGTTCCAAAGGCCAACATTCTGCAGCAAAGGCTCATGTCAGAGACCATAGCCCCAGTGGCAACCACATGGAAGTGTATGATAGGTAAATCTTCAGACTCTCTGGGACTAAATTTCTTCTAGATGGAGATAACTAAGGAGAAGGAAATTATAATTTAACCTGTCAGTTTGGTCATTCATACTTACTAGCTTCTTTTGGGCAGACAGAAGTAGCCTCCAATAGTTAAGAGATAGGTTGAGCTATAGGGCTCCTCTACAATCTTATTTCAGATGGTATGTTAAAGTGAAAACCTCGGGCCAAATTCATCAACCATGTATTAGCAATACAACCTATTCTGTAAGGCCTGTGAAGTTGTGAAGTTGCAGATCTCTCTCCAGAAAGCACCTGACCTGTTCACTGAAGACAAATGCTGCAGGATACTAGGGTAGAATTTACCTAACCTGGTTAATCAGCCAAGTGGAGTCAGTTCCAGCTGAACTTCTTATTAGAGCTGTATCTCGTGCCCTAGTTTCCTCATCTATGAAATGAGAGTAATCGCTCTTCCCTAGTAGTTGCTACAAAAAGTAAATGAGGGGCGCCTAGGTGGCTCAGTCAGTTAAGTGTCCAACTCTTGACTTTGGCTCAGGTCATGATCTCATGGTTCATGAGTTTGAACCCCACATTGGGCTCTGTCCTGACAGTGCAGAGCCTGCTTGGGATTCTCTCTCTCTCTCTCTCTCTCTCTCCCTCCCTCCCTACCTCTGCCCTGCTCACTCTCACTCTCTCAAAATAAATAACTTAAAAAAATTTTTTAATTAAATGAGCTTATGCACATTACCTGATCCTGATGGTATGCCCCTATTTTTTCTGGTACTCAGAGATATTAAGATGTGTCAGAAACATCTTCTACCCACAAGGAATTGATTGTACTCCTGCAGAAACAAAATACATATGTGAAAAAGTTATATGCTAATTAAAGATGAAAAGAACTATTTAAATTCACCTACCTCCCAAAAAAAAAGACTTTTGAATCTGAAAGTGCCCATGCAATTATACAAAAAATAATTGCTGTGGGTTTAGGAAATGCTACAATTGCCCTTTTGTTCTAAGAGGAAAGTTTTAACTCCCAGTCGCTACTCTCCTCTTCATTGTCAAAGGAGAAAAACTCATCTGGCCTTAGGAGTCTTATTTCACAATTAAGAGGAAATTACTCAGAGTTAGCTTGGCTTGAATTGAACTATAGCTTTATCCCAAAGAGTTCCCTAATTTTTTTCTTTATCGTTATCTATTTGCCATTTAAATAAAACTAACTCCCATAAAAAAAACTGAACATCAATAGCTCTATACACAGGTACAGGTAGGGGGAGGTGGAGGGAAGGATGTGGCAAAATAACTACAGTCTGATTTACTAAATGAGGAGTATATTATGCAGATAAACATAGATTGATAATTACTAAAAAATTTCTTAAGGGCACCTTTTTCTTTTTGATATAACAATAATCGTTATTTGTGTGGTACCTTCCAGTTTATAGAGTGCTCCTCTAAAAAAATCTATAGCTCGTTTATTTTTTTAAATCATTTTATCTTTTTTTATCACGATAAGTGTCCCTTTTAATCCCCATCCCCTACTTCCCCTATCCTCCCACCCACATCCCCTGTGGTAACCATTAGTTTGTTCTCTATGGTTAAGAGTCTGTTTCTTGGTTTCTCTCTCTTTTCTTTTCCTTTGCTCCTTGGTTTTGTTTCTTAAAATCCACATATGAGTGGCATCATATGGTATTGGTCTTTCTTTGACTTGTTCTGCTTAGCATGCTACTATCCAGCTCTCTCCATGTTATTGCAAATGGCAAGCTTTCATTATCTTTTATGGCTGAGTTATATTCCAGTGTGTTTGTGTGTGTGTGTGTGTGTGTGTGTGTGTGTGTATCATGTCTTCTTTATCCACTCATCTATTGATGGGCTCTTGGGCTTCTTCCATAGTTTGGCCATTGTAAATAATGCTGCAATAAACAGAGGTGCATATATCCCTTTGAATTAGGTTTTTTTTTCTCTATTTTATCGGTAAGTACCCAGTAGTGCAATTCTTAGATTGTAAAGTAGCTCTATTTTTAATTTTTTGAGGAACTCCATACTGTTTTCCACAAAGGCTGCACCAGTTTGCATTCCCACCAACAGTGCAAGAGAGTTCCTTTTTCTCCACATCCTTGCCAATACTTCCTTCTAAGAAGGATACTATATAATAATAAAGGGGACAGTCCAACAAGGGGATATAACAATTGTAAATACTTATGCATCCAAAATGGAAGCACCCAAATATATAAAATAGTTAATAACAAACATAAAAGAATCAATAATAATATAATAATAGGGGGTTTTAATACCTCACTTACTGATGGACAGATCATCCAAACAAAATCAACAAGGAAACAGTGGTTCTGAATGACACAATGGACCAGATGGATTAACAGACATATTCAGAACATCCCATCCTAAAACAGCAGAATACACATTCTTTTCAAGCACACATGGAACATTCTCCAGAACAGATCACATATTAGCCACAAAACAAATCTGAACAAATTCATAAAAACTGAAGTCATAACATTCATCTTTTCTGATGACAACACTATCAAACTAGAAACAAACCACAAGAAAAAAATCTGGACAGGATATAAGTACATGGAGGTTAAATAACATACTATTAAATAATGGGTCAACCAAGAGATCAAAGAAGAAATCAAAAATTACATGAAAACAAATGAAAATGAAAACACAATGGTCCAAAATCTGGGATGCAGCAAAAGTGGGTTTGAGCCCCGTGTCGGGCTCTGTGCTGTCAGCACAGAGCCTGGAGCCTGTTTCGGATTCTGTGTCTCACTCTCTCTCTCTGACCCTGCCCTCCTCATGCTGTCTCTCTGTCAGAAATAAATAAAAAACTTAAAAAATTTTTTTAAAAGTTATTGTTTTGGTAATACCTTTGTCAAGGAGCTTACTGCCTATGTTTTCTTCTAGATTTATGGTTTCAGATATTGTGTTCAACAGTCTTTAGTCCATTTTGGGTTTTTGTGTGTGTCATGTAAGACAGTTGTCTACTTTCATTCTTTGTGGCTGTCCAATTTCCCCAACCTCATTTATTGAATTTTATTTCTCTTTCTTGCCTAATTGCTCTGACAAGGACTTCCAATACCATGTTGAATAAAAGTGGAGAGAATGGGCATTCTTGTCTTCTTCCCAATCTTAGAGATAAAGCTTTCAGCTTCTCACTGTTGAGACTGATTTCAGTTGTGGGGTTGTCATGTTTGGCCCTTCTTATTTTGAAATAACTTCTATACCCACTTCATTGAGCTATCATAAATGGATGTTGAATTATGTCAAACGTTTTTTATGCATCCATTGAAATGATCATTATTTTTACCCTGCATTTTATTTATATGGTGTATTACAGCAGCTGATTTACAGACGTTGAACCAGCCTTAAATCCCAATTGAGAGGAACATTTCCTTCTCAGCTGACTGAGTGTACTTTTTAATTAGACTTCAATGGGCATAAAGCCTGGAAACACAAGACACCCTGGTGGTATTTCTTGTGACTGTGACTACCAAGCTAAGACCCTTTCTGTAGTCATGATGTTTGCAACTCTAAAATCCAGCCCTTGGGTTTAAGTCATAAATTTTTTTTATGCCTGAAAGTCTGCACCCCCTAAGATGGTAGCTTACTTCTCTCATGACTTCATTGGTTTTACATTCTTTAGATCTCCTTAGATACCAAAATCTTTCCCATCTAGCTCTACAGATACTCATAGTTAACCATTTGAGTCCTTAGGAGTCTTCAGTATGTTGAAACCTTTCTGGATTTGGTAGAATCCCAAAATGTTTTCTTTCTGGTAGGTCCACCCTGCTATAGATATTAAAATTATATCCTTCTGAATGCTAGATATCATGGATTTGTCTGATCATTCTAAGGTCATTCTAGTGTTTCTAAGCATTTTACAGGAAAGTCCACATTAAACAGGCTCCACCTAGACACAAACTTGTTTTTAGTACCTCACTCTTAAATACAAACAACCAAATACCACCAAACATTTGAGGCAAGTCTCTGACACACACAAAAAATAGAGGACAACAAACATTAAAATGAACTTAGAAGAAATAATGACTATACAGGAAAGAGAAGAAACAATTAATACCTTCAAAGAAATATAAGAAAACGTTACATCCAAGACACAAAAACAGGATGCTATTTACATTTTTAAAAAACTAAGACTTCTGGGGCACCTGAGTGGCTCAGTTAAGTGTTCAACTCTTGATTTTGGCTGAGGTCAAGAGATTGAGTCCCATGTCAGGCTCCATGCTGACAGTGCAGAGTTTGCTTGGGATTCTCTCTCTCTCTCTCTCTCGTTCTCAAAATAAATAAAAATTTTTTTAAAAAAAAAGCTAAAAAATTTTCAGACTTTTGGGTAAGATGATATAGTAGGAAGATCCTAGCTCACCTCATCCATGGATACAATTGGTTAACACCCACATCACTGTAAATAGCCCAGAAGACGACCCAAAGGCTGGCAGAACAGAGTCTCCACAGCTAAATGTAGAGAAGAGGTCACACTGAAGAGGGATGGAAGGGTACAGATGTAGTCGGCAGCTAAACAACTTTCAGAAGTGTCCGTGGAAGGGATGGAAACAGGGATGGTATAGACTGGAGTGCCCCAGGCACAGAAACTGATAACTTCCCATAACATCTGGCTTTGAACATCAGAGGGGCCTAATTTCCCAAGTTCTGCAGGGCTTAATGCCTGGAACTGTAAAAGTCAACTGGCTGGGCTCTGGGAGACCCTGGAGGATCTCCCCCATCTTCAAGAAAGTCCCCTTCAAACTGAGTCCCCAATCTTCAAGAGACAGCACAACAAATAGTCCTGAGGAAATGAAGGAAAGAAGAAAGCAGTTTGAACAACGCCTGGGGTATACAGGTTGAAGAGTAATTTATTAACCTCAAAGCATGTGCTGGAGGGGCAGGGATCTTTAAGAGACTTCTGCAGAAACAAGAAAGCTTGTTGGTGCCGTTTCCCTCAACCCCTCCCCCTCTCCAGCCTGGACACATGGACACCTGCAGGAACCAATATAGTGCCAACACTCTCCTGGCTAACAGTGCCCCTGCTCCCATATTCTCTGCAAATATGCCTCCTCCAACCAGGCCTCCAGGACCCCACAACAGACCCAGAAAACCCTGCTAACACCACACACATGCCCAGCCCCAGCATTCTCCTGCAGATCTGCCACCTCTGGCTTTTAGCTGGAGCCCATCCAAAGCAGTGTTACAAGCCTGGCATTGTGCCAGCAGCCCTGATAGGGGCCAGCACCACTCCAAAGTGACTCCTGTCCCAGGGACAGAGGAAGATAATAACCACACACACTAGTCTGACTGCAGCCCCAGAAGTGAGCTGAGGGAAGACAGCTGGTCTGATAACAGGCCTTGCCCACCTATGAAAACTTCTCAGCGGATAACACAGAGAAGGCACTCTGCAGTTTCTGGCTACCACTTCTCTGGCAAATACCTGATCTGACTCAACTCAAGCCCAAGGCAGTCTATACTGGCCCAGTAATAACATAGGGACCAAATCCTGCCCATAAAAGGTAAAGAGAGCCATCACAGATGACAGGATTGAAAGCAAAAGCAGCTCAGCCACAACAGTGGGGTGCACACAACACACGTAGGAGACACCTCTGAAGCACCAGGTTCTGATGAACATGAAACATTGCACTGCAGGAGCTTTTCTTCATAAGGCCACCACCTTCAAGAGTAAGAGATGTAGCTGACTTTCCNACCTAAGTGAAAGTCGGACGCTTAACCAACTAAGCCACCCAGGCGCCCCGTAGCTGACTTTCCTAACACACACACACATGCACACACACACACACACACACAAACAGATGTAGAGAGTTAGAAAAAAGGAGGAGACAGAGGACTACGTCCCAAATGAGAACAGAACAAAATCATAGCAAGAGAGCTAAATGCTTGGGATTCTGTCTCTCCTCCTCTCTGCCCCTTCCCAGCTTGTGTGCATTCTCTCTCTCAAAATAAGTAAACTTAAATAGTGGTTCTAAGAGGGAAGGTTATAACAACAAAGGCCTACATCAAGAAGCAAAACAAATCTCAATTACACAACTTAACCTTACACCTAAAGGAGCTAGAAAAAGAACAAACAAAACACAACTTGTTTTTCTCTAACTTATCTCCCTTACCATAATACTCTCTAGCTCCATCTACATTGCTGCAAATGACAACATTTCATTCTTTTTTATGGCTGAGTAATATTCCATGGTGTGTGTGTGTGTGTGATATGTGTGTGTGTGTATATACACATCACATTTTCTTTATCCATAATTTGGCTATTGGAAATAATGCTGCAATAAACATAGTGTGCATATATCTTTTTGAACTAATATTTTCATATTCTTTGGATAAATACCCAGCAGTGGAATTACTGGATCATATGATAATTCTATTTTTAATTTTTGAGATGCCTCCATACTGTTTTCCACAGTGGTTGCACCAGCTTTCCTTCTCATCATGAGAAGTGCATGAGAATAAAGTATACTTACCAGGGTGAGCACTGAGTGATGCACAGAATTGTTGAATTACCATATTGTACACCTGAAACTAATACAACGTCATATGTTAATTATATTGGAATTAAAATTTTTTTAATGTTTATTTTTCAGAGAGGCAGAAAGAGAGGGAGACACAGAACCCAAAGCAGCTCCAGGCTCCAGGTTCCAAGCTGACAGCAGAGAGCCCAATGTGGGACTCATATGCATGAGCTGTGAGATTATGACCTGAGCTTAACTGATTGTGACCTAAGCTNTATTTTTCAGAGAGGCAGAGAGAGAGGGAGACACAGAACCCAAAGCAGCTCCAGGCTCCAGGTTCCAAGCTGACAGCAGAGAGCCCAATGTGGGATTCATATGCATGAGCTGTGAGATTATGACCTGAGCTAAAGTAGGACAGCTTAACTGATTGAGCCACTCAGGTGCCCCTGGAATTAAATTGTTTAAAAAAAAGAGAGAATGGTATACTGCAAAGCAGAAGGAAGAGAAAGACTAGCTGCCTTTCAATTCAATGACTGTGTACAAAGTCTTGTCCCCCAGTAAAAACATGTCCCAGTAAATTTCACAGATCTTAATTAATTAGATTTCTTTTTTCTCTTTCCAGAGGGCACCAGATGTGTTTGTTTCTGGTATTTCCTGTGATAGGTGTTTCTCACTTCTGGCCATTCAGTTCTAAACACACTTCCTATTCAGAGAAAGAAGCTCAAGTGTAGGCAAGTAGTCCCTTTCCCTGGAATTTGGGAATGTGACCTTCCAATCAGATGCCCCTTACACAAGACTCTGACACTGGAGTAACACAGAAAACAAATGACAGTTTTGAATCTTTCAGGGATAGTAGAAGAAACAGTAATGGCAGTATTCAAAGTCCAGTTGTGGTCAGGCCAATGACAGAAGCTGCTGGATACTAACCAGATTCTTCCTGTGTATTGATCTGGTCTCTCTTTTTGGCTGCCTAATTTTCCATGGCTTCCTATCCATGATCCAAACCTCATTCATCAGATTTTCCATCAATTTTGTGAGCTATCCAAAGACCTTACAATACATTCCTTTTCTTTCTAACTAATCTAAGTTGGTCTCCATTGTGTAGGAACCTGGAAGTGATTAATACATTCCCCTATTGTGTAAAAGTTACCTTTTCTATGATAAAAAGATGAGGGAGAGAAGTGCCTCCTAAGCAATTGCTCCTAAGTCAGGTGGCCAACTCTAATCCACAGGTATTCATTATTATGATGTGAGTGGTAATCACTCCTTTGCTTTTCTTTATAGTTTTACTACCTGTGTATATATCCCAAATCATACTGTATACATTCTTTTGTGTCTTGCTTCTTTCACTCAATATTTGTTTATAAGATTCATCCAAGTTTTCAAGTAGAGCTCCAATTTGTTCACTTGCATGGCATTAAAGTAACCTATTATAAGAATATATCATGACTTATTTACTCATTCTACTGCATATAAGATGTTGTATTCAGTACGAAGCTATAACAAAACTGTTCTGAATATTCTGGTATATGTATCCTGGGGCATTCAAGGGCATCTACTTGGCAGTAGCATAACAATCATGGGTTATGTGTACCTTTGACTTTCCTAGATAATGCCAAACTATTTTCTGAAGTGAATGCACCAACTCACCACATCAGCTGGCTTCAAGAGTTTCTCCTGCACTAAGTTGTGACCAACAACTGGTGTTATCAAATTGTTTCCTTTTAGTTACCCCAGAGGATGACAAATAGTATCTTGCTGCAGTTACAGTTTTCATGTTCCTGATTAACAATGAAGTTGAGGATATTTGCATATGTTTATTCTTCATATTTGTTCCTTGGTAAAGTCCTTATTCAAGTCTTTTGTTCACTTTTTCAATGTGATTATCCCTTACTGATTTGAAAGAGTTTTCATATGTTGTGAAGGCTAGTCCTTTATTACATGTGTGGCAAATATCTTCTTCCACTCTGTACTTTGTGGGGGCTTTTGCTGGTTTTATGCTATCTTTTGGTGAACAAAAGCTCTTTATTTTAATCTAGGCAATGTATCAATCTTTTCACTTATAGTCGGTACTTTCTTGTTTTAAAATTCTTCTTTACTTTTGAGGTCATAAGGATATTCTCCAATATTAATTTCTAAAGCTTTAAATACTGTCTTTCACATTTAAGCCTATAATGATGTTTGTTTCTGCTGTGAGGAAGGGAACTCCCCCCACCCCCAATATGGATATCCAACTGTTCCAGCAGCACTTATTGAAAAACCCATCTTCAAACCATGAGAGACTCTAAACTATGGAGAACAAACTGAGGGTTACTGGAGGGGATATGGGTGGGGTGTAGGCTAAATGGGTGATGGGCATTAAGGAGAGCACTTGTTGCATGAGCACTGGGTGTTGTATGTAAGTGATGAATCCCTAAAGTCTACTCCTGAAACCAATACTATACTATATGTTAACTAACTTGAATTTAAATAAAATGTTGGAAGGAAAAGAAAAGAAAAGCCTATCTTTTCCCTACATCTCTGTCATACACAAAGTGTCTATGTATGCTTGGGTCTGTTCCTAGGCTCTCTATTCCACTCCATCAGCCTGTTTGCCATCCATTTGCCAATACTATACTATCTTATTTACTCTAATTTCTAATAAATCTTGATATAGATCAAATTCTCCCAATACCCTGACAGTTTTTGAACTTTTACATTTCTGTGTAAAAATTTAATTTCCTTATCCAATTCCAGAAAAACAAAAATTAACAAACAACAAAAACCACATGATGAAATTTTGATTTGAGATTGCATGCAACTTATAAATTAACTTGGGGAGAACTGTCATCTTTACCATATCGAGGCTTTCAATTTAGGACTTATAACAGCACTCAAACCAGTGTTAAGGGTTAACTTGCTTCAAGCTTATGCACTTCTTGTTTGCTGACCTAAGTCCCTTGGTCTATACCAGAACTAACTTACTTTCCTTGAGACTTGCAGTACACTAGCCTTGAGGAGTGAAGGACCAGATTTCCCAGAAGATAAGGCCTGACAACACCTGAAAACAGCCTCTGCTGATGTCAATAAGTCTGTTCAGTGTCATGTCAACACATGACTAACTGCCTGGGCACCTGCTGCTCCTGCATATAGCCTCACTCCCTTTCCTCCTGCCTTTCCCTTTTAAACCCTCCAGCCTCACGTGGACAGTGATAATGGTCTTTGAGATGTTAGTCCACCATCTTCCCAAGTTGCTGGCTTCCTGAGTCAGGTAACCTTTCTTCTTCCACCATTACCCGTCTCAAGTATTGATTTTTGAGTGGTGAGCAGGCAAACCCAAGTTCAGAATGAATTCCCTGTCTAGTAATCAACTCAGAATGTCTCCATTTATTTAAATTCTTCCTTCATGATACCCAGTATTTCATTTTTCTCTACATAGAATTAGAACATTATTAGCACAGAGGCCATGTAATTACGTACACATATTTTAAATTTTTATGTTTTCCTCACAAACCAGACCTTTCATCATGATTATCTCTAGTAATGCCTTTTGACTGATATCAATGTAGATATAATTGCTGTATTAGTTTCCAATTGCTGCTTTAACCGTTACCAACAGACGCTCATTCCCCACTTCCAACTCCCCCTTTGGAGATCCCTTACTTTCTTGCATATTTAGTAACAGTTTAAAAAGAATGTCATTTTTCTCCAGTTTTGGGGGGTTTTCTTGTATTTTTTTTTTTTGGTAATGGGATGTAGCAAGCTGTATACTGTGTAATGGCCCCCCAAATAGGTCCCTATTCTAATCCACAGGATGTTACTTATATAGCAAAAGAAGCTGTGCAGGTATGAGTATGTTAAGGATCTTGATATGGGGAAATTATCTCAGAATATCTGGTTGAGCCCAATGTAAAACCAAGGTTGTTTGTTGTAAGAGAGCAAGTGGAAATTGAGAGAGGGCAAGTTGAGCAACAGAAGCATAGACTGAAGTGATGCAACTATCAGCCAAGGAATGCCAGCACTTCTAGAAGCTGGAGTAAGTAAACAATGGATTGTCCCTTGGAGCCTCCAGAAGGAACAGCTCTGTCTGCACCTGGTCTAAATCTAAGTGATTACTCAACCTCTCCACTTGGATGTTTAATAAAATTTCAAATTCAATGCATAAAAAACAAAATTCCTGATTTCTGCCTTCAAAAACAGTTTCTTCTCTAACTCAGTTCATCCAAGGTGCTCACAACATCTTTACTTCATATGCCACAAATAATATATACACAAATCTTATCAGGTCTTTTATTTTTATTTATTTTTAATTTTTAAAATGTTTATTTAGTTTTGAGAGGCAGAGACAGAGACAGAACACAAGCATGGGAGGGGCAGAGAGTGAGACACAGAAGCCCAAGCAGGCTCCAGGCTCCCAGCTGTCAGCACAGAGCACGACGTGGGGCTCCAACCCACGGACCTTGAGATCATGACCTGAGCTGAAGGCGGATGCTCAACCGACTGAGCCACCCAGGCGCCCCTTAACACGTCTTTTCAAATATGTCCAGAATTCAATTCAGTTTCCATCATCTCAATCATGACCACTCCGGCCTAAACCACTATCACTATGACCTGGATTACTGCAATAACTTCCTGATAACAGCTTTCACCAGCAAATAAATATTTATTTTCCACTGGCTCCTTCTATATGGTCTCTGGAAAACAGAAGACCTTGTCTCTTTCATTTAGTGCCATCAACGCTCAGTGCAACCTCACCTACGCTCCACTTGCTAGAATGGAGACACATACACAGTAATTCATTTAAGATGTTTGTGTGAAAATCAGCTGTAGGAGCCTTTTACAAATAAAAAAAAAGCAGTGAATGAGCTAGTGGGGGTCAGATGGTTGAAGCAGTTTCCATAAACCTACCCTGTTTCCCTCATCAGACAGGTTTTCCATCTAAGCTAACAGCCCTCTGGTTTTGACTACTGTGGGTGGAAAGTTTCTCACTCCACTCCTCACCTCACCCCTTAGCTGACCGCTTAATCACCTTGTGTCGGTCCCGCCCTGGCGACAGGTGAGCACATGAAGCTTCGGGCTGGAAGATGCACTTGAGTCTTCCAGACCCTCATAAATGACACCAGATCCTTGCCCACATGTGCGACTTCAGTCGGACAGTGAAAAAGGCACACTTCTCGCTGACCTTCACTGTACTAGTAACTTGAAATTTAAAAGCCAAGGCAGAAACCTTCAGAGGCTGAACCTTCAACTTGGCTTCTGGTGAAGGAGCAAAGCGCACCCGCCAGAAAGACGATTCCCATGCTGGTCTCTGGGGTTAATGGGAAACAATATCGGGATCTATTACCCTGACCCAAAATGGCAGGTTATTCGATCACGTGCATTGCGGTGACGCTAGAGCCATTGGAAGAAGCAAGATGAGAAGGGAGAACGAGAGCATCATTTTCTTGATCCATCATGGAGGAAGAGGTTATGGGGGAGAGACTAGTCAGGGGAGAGGAAGCATCCAGATCGCAAAAACTGCGGGCCTGGCACGGGAGGCCGAAGGCGACACTGACCTAATCCAAAATGGCGCCAGAGGTTATAACAGAGGTGGTGATCACGGTAATCAAAGATGGCGCTGGCGTTTGAAAGGAGCTGAGGGGCGGGGAGTGCCAGGAGTGTCTTTGCCCTCTTTCAAGATGGCGGCCGCCGTGGGCGCTGTCTCTGGCTCCGCCCCACGGCCGCAGCCCCGCCTTTCCCTCATTTCTCCCTCCGCCCCGTCTCAGTGCCGAGTCCGGGCGGTGGTGTTCTCGCAGGGAGAGCGTGCTCGGGGCACTTGACATGGCGGCAGCGGCGGCGACTGCAGCAACGAAGGGGAATGGGGGCGGGGGGGGACGGGCCGGGGCCGGCGAAGCTGGCGGCGCGCGGAAAAAGAAGGGCCCAGGGCCTCTGGCCACGGCGTACCTGGTCATCTACAATGTGGTGATGACGGCGGGGTGAGGCAGGGGCTGGAGGAGGCGGNGGGGGTGTCTGGGTCCGGACTCCGAGGCACTGTGGGCAGCCGAGTGCCTGCTCGGGACTCCCGCCTGGTCGAGGGGCCGAGCAAGTTCTCAGGGACTGGGTATGGCCGAGCTGGAGTTCCTGGGCACCCAGGGGGTACGGGTTTGAAAGGCGCCCTGGCGCTGGTCCCGAGGGCCTTGGAAGGACGGGTGGGCTGGCCAGGGGTCGGCCATCCAGCAGCGCGGAGGGGAGCTTGGCGGCAAGTCACGAATGCGAGCCATTTCCCCCCAGGGGAGTGGAGAGAGCTGTGGCTGCAGGGTGCCCATATATTTAGGCGGCTGTTTTCAAAATCCAGACTGAGCTTTAATCTGAAAGCTAATGGAAAAGCGTTCAAAGTTTTTGACCAGTGACACGAGCAGAGCTGTGCTTTAAATGAGCTGAGACTTTTTAGGATGGATTGGGATAGGGAAGGTGGAATTGGGGAGGAGGGGAATAGACTCTCCAAACGGGTTTTACCTTCCCTTGTTTCTCCCTTATTTCCGCCCATCCCTTGTCTCAGCAGGTTTTTAGTTCTAGTTCTGACACTAACTAGCTATGTGACCTTGGATAAATCACTTTACTTTTCTTTCCTCTGTTTTTTCATCTGTAAAACTAAAGAGTTTTAGTTAGGTGATACGCAAGTTTCCTCCAGCACTTTGACCCCATAGTTTTGGTGAGGAGGGTCACAGGATCAGACTACTTGTTACGTTTGTTTGTTTGTTTGTTTGTTTTTAAGATTTTATTTTTAAGTAGTCTCTGCACCCAACATGGAGCTCTAAATTAGAACCCCAAGATCAAGAGTCGAATACTTTACCAAGAGCTGGCCAGGTGCCCCTGTTAAGTACTTTTAAATCGTATTCATTTATAAAAGATTTTCCCTAACATTGTATTATGAAAATGTTCAAAGATGCAGGAAAGTTTAAAGAACTGTAAGGTGAACATCTAATTTTATTTATTTTTAAAATAGGTACTACATTGATAGGTGCATAATTCAAAATATACTCAAGAGCATACAGTGAAACTCTTCCCTCTCACCGTTCCTTTCCACCCAAAACCCCTCCGTGATGGCAGCTAATTTATTTTGTGATTCCTTCACATCTTCACATGCTGATACAAGCAGATGTGTACACACACATACACAGGTGCACACACACACACCGTTTTTTAAAAATGCTAATGTCATGTTAGCATTGCAGCACCTTGCATTTTTCACCCAAATGTATACAGAGGTTTGTAGACTTGATTGCTTTATTAGAAATGGCTGGTGTTGAAACCTAGGTTCAAAGAGATGGTGACTTGCTTGACTAGCTTGAGATAATGGAACTTGTTAGTTGTAGATCTAGATCTAGAACCTATTTCTCTTGATTCACAGTGAAGAAATATTACAGATGCAAATTTTCTTTATCACATAAGTGGTCACAGAGTGACTTTTAAAAGAACATTCAGGAATGTGTGTGTATATATGTAAATTCTTGTCAGCAAGGGCATTAAGGAGGGCATTGGACTGGAAAGAGATTTTAAGGTACGTTGAGGAAGAAGGAAAGAGGCCATTATTCCTGGGTTATGGAGGGTAGGAAGTGGTGTCTTAAGCCAAGAAGGGACATTGGGATTTTGAGAATAAAGTAGGCTTTCTTTGTAGGCTGCTAATGTTGAGACAGTTCTGCCATTAAAGAATTTATTTCTTTTACAAGTTCTTTTTTGATGTTTTTGTATGATAGTTTCTGGAAATAACATAGACCATATATCCCACTGCCTGGTTGAGATTGTACATTTATTTAGGTAAAACTATTACTGCTTTCAAGGAGATATACCTTAATAATAATGACCCATTTGTTTCATTATGGAACCTAACAAAAAATTACAGGACCTGAGAAATTCATTTTTGAGAAGGACATAACAGAAATGTAACATTCTCAGTGATACGCCTAAGTGCTTCCTGGTTTTCTGTTTTGTGTTGATCTGGCTCTTGGCTTCTGGATTTGGGGAAATTTAGCTTTAAAAAATCCTTTTTCCTTTAAAGAACCAACCTTTTATTCTTATTTCATTTGCAATTTTAAAAGAATAGGGTATAGGTATGTTTCTGTGAGATACTTGTGACAATACTTTAAAACCTTTTCTCCGCCCTGTTGTTATTACAGACCCTCTGACTGCACAGGCCATTTTAAAATTTTCCTTTAACAGCTTTTTTTCCTCTTGTCTTAGACATTCTGGCACTTAATTTAGCTGCTCAAGGACCAATTTAGCTTATTCTCTTCATTTTGGCCTTGTTCTCAACAGGCAAGTTTGCCAGAAAGCTGAGCTCCAGATGGGTGAGGTGCCACTGTGCTTTTGCAGAGCACTCTTGGTGGGGTGCTGGTGCATTACAGCTTGGCATTTGAGGGCCATAGTTGATAAATCCCAGATGCCGATTCTTGAGGTCACCGTTAGCAATATCTGTTGTTGCCAAATTTTCAATTATCTCAGATCCTACTTTTTTTTCCCCCCCTAATGGCTCTTTTTCCTCCTTTTCACAGGTGGCTTGTCATAGCAGTTGGTCTGGTCAGAGCATACCTGGCTAAGGGTAGCTATCATAGCCTTTATTATTCCATTGAAAAGCCTTTGAAATTCTTCCAAACCGGAGCCTTATTGGAGGTAGGTACTCAGACTTGTTCTTGCTGTTGGTTTCTATCATGATAAAATAAGAAACATGCTACTGAATTATACTGAAGGAGCCATAACTCTGATCGATTTCCTTTAAATTGGAAAACTTGCCTCATAGCCTACTCTAATGTTAATGACTTAGATTTATCTTTATGACATTCTGGATAAGGCAAAATCTCATTGAATTTATATTACCTGGCATATATTTTACATTCAACCTCTATTGGAAATCAAATGAAACAAGCTTATAAGAGAATTTTTTTTTAATTCTAGGGAAATCCTAGGGAAGTGTTAGCAAACTCAGATACTTTCAGCAGCCAGCTTATAATGGAAACAGTGAAGCTGGTAAGTGTAGGATGTCAGGAATGGTAGATAGAAGAAATAGTAGAGCCTATATAAGTGCGTCAAAGCCAATTTTTTAAAAATAAACGTTCATTTATTTTTCTGTGAGTGACAGAAACTCAGTGCAAACTATTCTGAGCAAAAAAAGGAATTTACTCACTTTATAGTTGATAAAGATAAAGGGTTAACTCACTGACTCAAAGGAACCAGCTCAGTTATAAGACCCAAGAATTGGACTTTGTCAGACTCTTTTTCACCTCTCTTCTCTGTTTATGTCTGTTTCTCTTTGAATGTTGGTCTAAGGCTCTCCTACTATGGACTGCCTTCTCCACATGGTGGGGAAGGGGGAAGGAGTTCTTTTCCTCAGCTCTGTGTCCTAGTTCTAAGGAAGGGTTCTGGTTGACCTTACTTAGACCAGTCACTATTGCCTGTGATGTGAGATAGTTATTAGCCAGGACATAATTTGGCCATCCTTCTGGCCAAAGGGACTATAGGCTTCTTTAATGGAAAAGGAGGAATAGGATAGCTTTGGGTGCACAGAATCAGTAGCTGTCATAGATCATTATGGTTGCAGTGAAGATCTGGTATTCAGTTTTATTTCACTTAGCCTCCAGGGCAAGCCCATCATGACATTTGGAAGGTTATTACCTTTCACCTCCAGGAAATGACATGTAACACCTTAACCTCCTACCTTCTCATTTGAAAGTAGAAAGTTGTTCTCATTTTTTTTCTCAGCAGAGATTTCAGTACTGTCCATATTTACACGTTTTAGGCAGATAGTATGGTGAAATGATCTTCCAGGTGTGAATCTGAGTACTCGTATAGTAACTGCTGTTTTTACCAGCTAACTCTGTGAGCAAGTCATTTATCTCTTGCCCACCCCTTCTTCTTATTTGTGAAATCATTAAGTTAAAGTTGATTTCCAAAGCCCCTTCTTGTCCTAACAGTTTGAGTCTGAGGAAACTTCAGCAAATTCTTGATGGGCACTTTGTTAAACTTTGAGTTTTAAATTTTTTTGGAAAGGGGCAAAGTAAGTAAGTAGTACCTTGCCTCTCAGGGTTTTGGCCAACCAATTCTCTCAAGCTGTAAAGAAGCAAGTTTGGAGGCAGGACCATGAGAAGCTTGCCCCAGTACTTGACATGGTACACAGTTGTACCCAATTAGAATATTTCACTAATTTAAAAGTCTCTGTAAGACTTTGTAATACTAGAGGTATAATTTTTAAAATTTCAGTGTGTCACAGGGAAGGTAGTGGGATTAAATATGTTATACAAAATCCACTCAGGAACCAAATCTTACACTTTGAAGGATTAGCTCATTTATCCCTATAGAATTTTGAACAGGGATTTAAGAAAACATTTTGGATTTTTGGTTTTATCACTGTTATCCTCACTCAGAACCAATTAGGTGACAAATCCTGGATTTAATTTTGGGAAAAGGATTTTGCAAAATGAAGTGAGGACTCCCAGGAATGCAGGGAATTAGCCGTGTAGCTGTCAGTCATGGCAATAGACCCCACAGCCTGGGGCAAGAGAGCAGGCTTATAAAAACTGCATTTTCTGAGTGGTCGGTTAAGGGATGTTTCATGCCTACTCAACCTACATCCTAGAATGATTACATGTGCACAGTATTGTTGAATTACAGATTAGTTATCTTTATGGGAATTATTAGTGTTGACAATATATTTTGTTTGCCAGACGAGAAAAGGAAAAGAGGATTATAGGGAGGTTACTCATTTACATCTCTGTATGCTGAATGTCATTATAATTTTTTTTGAAGTATAATTAATATACAGTGTTAATAGTTTCAAGTGTGAAATATAATGATTCAGCAGTTCTATACATTACTCAGTGCTTATCAAGATAAGTGTACTCTTAATCTCATTTATCTGTTTCATCCATCTCTCCCCAACCTCTTTCTGGCAACCACCAGTTTGTTCTCTGTATTCAAGAGTCTGTTGTGGTTTTTTTAAATTTCCTAATACCCTGTGTCTTTGACTTTTATTTTTCTCTGTCTCTTTTGCATTTTGTACATTATTTTAAATTATAATTCTAGTATAGTTAACATGCAGTGTTGTATTAGTTTCAGGTGTACAATATAATAATTCAACAGTTCTGTACAATACTTAGTGCTCATTGTGATAAGTGTACTCTTAATCTCCTTCACCTATTTCACCCATCCCCCATTCACCTTCCCTCTGGTAACTATCCATTTGTTCTCTATAATTAAGAGCCCGTTTTTTGGTTTATCTTTTTTTTCTTTGCTTGTTTGTTTTGTTTCTTAAACCCACATATGAGTAAAATCATATGGTACTTGTCTTTCCCTACCGGACTTATTTCACTTAGCATAATACTCTCTAAAATCATCCATGTTGTTGCAGATGGCAAGATCTTTTTCTTTTTTACGGCTGAGTAACATAATATATGTATATGTGTATATGTAATACATATGTATATTACATTACTCATATATGTATATATAATGTGTATACATATATGCATATATGTGTATGTAATATTATGTCATTATATATGTATACCACTATAAATGAAGTTATTTATATCTCTGCATGCTGAATGTTATTTGTTAGTAGGTTTTGTGGGAGTTTGCTTAAAAAGCAAATAGAGATTTGTTGTTTGTGAGAAACTTCAGTTTTTTTCAGGAAAATGTAACACTGTGCTTTTCAAAAGATTTAAAAACATCTACCAGACAAGTGCAAATTGGGATGGAGTATAATAAAATAAACAATTTTGCTTCTGAGGAAATTAAATAATGTCTTGCAAAGTGGGTACAAAGATATATTGCGTCAGTGATACAGTAATGTATCTTTTTATAAAATGAACACAAATCCTAATTTTTTTTACATGCTCGTTGGACAATGTCTCGAGTGTATTTTATAGATAATTTTGCAAGTTATTCCACAGGTGATCATTTAACTAAGTATGTGTTTGAGTTGCTGTAATGCATGCTATGGAGGTTGAATTCTTGCTAATAAAGAGCTTAAAGTCTTGTTGGGTAGATTGGGTAGATGATTATATTAGGGCTCTTGGCTGGAGATGACAGAAACCTCCTTAACCAACTTGCACAGTAAGGGGACTTCTTTTTAAGTTTATAAGATGGCCTATGGAATCCAAGGACAGGGATGCAGCCAGAACCCTGCAGGGAACCCAGGGATTCTTGCTCCATATCTTATCTCTGCTGTTCTCACTTTAATTGTCTCTGATTCTTTCTTTTCATCTTGCACACTAATTTTCTTGGCTTCTTAATCTAAATGGCAAATAATGGTAATAGCCAAAAGCTTCTGGAATCAAGAGAGCAACTAGTTGGAAATAGAATCCTTCCTACTCCCAATTCCACATTCCCAGTGAAGGGCCTGATTTGTCCAGCTCGAATCAGGTTCTCATTCCAGGTCAGCTGGTAGGCAGGAGCAAGGTCACATTAGCCATACAGAAGTTGGAGGGAAGGGGTAATTTCTAGAAAAAAGGGTACTAGGTGGAAAGCCGAGTAAGTATTTACCCAAGCACTGAAACACAGTACAACCAAAATTATAATGTTTCAAATCATTTATAAATTGACAGAAGATAAAATATACTGTTAATCTTGTGAGCCAAGAGGTCAGTAAATGAATATGGTGTGTCTTGAATTGAATCTTGAGTAATCCTGAGAGCTAATTAATGTACATAGCAATAATATATTTTTAAAATGTCATTCGTGGGTAAACAAATTTCCATACCATAAAACTAATGAATTAGTGATACATGTTATGAATCTTGAAAACATTATGCTGTATGAAAGAAGCCAGACACAAAACACCACACATTATGTGGTTCTATTTATATGAAATGTCCAGAGAGGCAACTCCATAGAGACAGAAAGTAGATTAGTGGTTGCCAGGGGCTGTGGGGAGGAAAGAATGGGCGTGACTGCTAACGTGCACAGGGTTTCTTCATAGGGTGCTGACAGTATTCTGAAATCAGTGGTGCTGGTTGCACAACCTTGCGAATATACTAAAAAAAAACAACACTGAATTGTATGCTTTAAATGGGTGAATTTTGTGGTATGTAAATTATATCTCAATTTTTAAAAAATTCATCTATAATAAGCTATGGATAAGTTTTCTTCTTCATTTCTTTTTTTTGACCTGTGATATTCATTGATAAGGAGAGACTGCCTTTCCAGCTTTGTTAGAGTTGAGTTAAAGGCTAGAATTTAGTAGATTGATATTCTATTATGACAGTTTAAAATTATTTCTGAGGGAATTTGGATTTAGTTAACATAACACTGTAATTATAGCAAAGACACTTTAAATACTCATCACTGGATGTGCCTCAGTGACTGGCAGTGAGATTCCAGGGGTTAAGGATGGCTCTGCAAGACGTTAATTGTTGAGACTGATACAGAGCGTCTTGAGCATATGGACATCACTATATATATCAGTTACCTACCGCTGTCCAGCTGGGAATGCCTTCTGGACCACAGGAGTTCCTTTTCCTTCCCATTATCTTCCAGATCCTCTATTGTTTGGAACCCCCTCGCCCTCACCTACTACAAAAAAAAAAGAGAGAGAGACACACACACACCCCAGAGATCTTTTCCTAGAGTTTGTCTAGGGCTGCGTCCTCAGTGGCACAAGTAGTTCCAGAGAAGCAGTAGGGGAGAGTGGACAGTTTTGTTGTTGTTGTTGTGTCTTCTTACTCTTCTACCACTTTCCAAGCCCTGTCTCTGTAATCAGTTCTGACTCATCCTGCTTCATCTCTCAACTACCTTCAGACCCATTAATGACATATTCAGGAAGTCAGTTTTGGTTATTTCTCTAAAATAAAGCAAAATGTTAAGAACTTGCCATGTCCTTAAGAAGAAAGGGACTGCCAGCTTGTTTCCCTGCCAGTTTTTCTGTCTGTTCGACTCAAATGATAGATGACTTTTTTTAATGTTTACTTATTTATTTTTGAGAGAGAGCGCACGTGCACATCCAGGAAGAGTGTCAGAGAGGGAAGAGAGAGAATTCCAAGCAGGCTCCCGTGCTGCTGATATGGGGCTTGATCCCAAAACGGGAAATCATGACCTGGGCTGAAATCAAGAGTCAGATGCTTGACCAGTTGAGCCACCCCGGCTCTAGATGACATTTTTCCATAGGGCTGCTTGGAGGTTAAGTTCTGTGGCATTATTTAAAAAGAAAATTTTTTTAAAAAATGTTTACTTATTTTTGAGAAAAAGAGACAGAGTGCAAGCAAGGGAGGGACAGAGAGAGAGGGAGACACAGAATCCAAAGCAGGCTCCAGGCTCTGAGCTGTCAGTATAGAGATTGACACAAGTCTCAAACTCACAAACTGCAGGATCATGACCTGAGCTGAAGTCGGCCGCTTAACTGACTGAGCCACCCAGGTGTCTGCCCCTCTGTGGCCTTATTAATTAATGGTAGTATGCTTCAGGAACATCATTGGTTAAGTATACTTTTGTGTACTTGTCTGGGGACATGATCACCATCTGTGATATTTTTCCTCCTCTTGAAAACATGCTAACTTCTCAAAAACAATAATCTTAAAAAGGAAATTTTGAAACACAAGCTAAATGTACATTTTAGACTACCTTTGTTCTGAAGCTTGTTTTGAGAAAACAGACCTCTAAAAGAGACTTCTGAAAAGCTCACAGAGCAGTCATAGTGGGGTTATCTAACACAAACAGAAATAATGACAACAAACCTCAGACAGAGTAGCTTCAAAAACAATGTGAAACCCAGAGATAAACTAGGGAACTTGGGTGCAATTAATGTCACAATGTTAGAAGAGAAGAGGGAGCCTGTGGGAAACAGGAACACCCCCACACAGGCCTTACTGCTTGATGACTCAAAGAAATAGAAGAAAATTGATACGGCGTTCAAACAGGTGAGACAGCTAATGGCTATAGAGGGGAATGGACAGAAGGGCTTTTTTAAGTGGACTAAAAGTATTGATGGTGTCAGTACAGGGCAGGATGGAAGCCATAGTGCGGAGAAGTAGGTGATACTAAAGATCAATAGAAGGTAAGAGTTTCGAGTTATAGTCTGAGATTAAATAGATTACAGAGCAGATGCCATTGGGAACGTTCAGAGTTCACCATTTGAAATGTAAAAAAGAACATTACAAAATATGTAGTGCCAGGCATATTAGAAATATTACCTGTTGGTGGATTAGCTAACGTGTGAATGATTAGCTAAACAACAGGAAAAGGAAATATATGAGAAAGTAGTGAAATTTAACAGACTAATAATAATGCCATAGAACTGAAGAATCTAGAAAATGGATTGATGGTATACAACTTGTTCAAAAAGTACGGGTACCAACAATAGAAAAGGTTGGAACGCAGAACTTATAAGTAATCAGGAAAAATTGTAGAAAACTTTTCTGAAACTGAAAGACCAACTCAGTATGGTTATATGAGAGTATATGGAGTTCCACATTGGAGCTGTTTTGCAAGAAAAAAAGCCCTTTCCCTTCTTAGATACCTATTTGTTAAATTTTTAAACTCAAAGATTAACGAATTTTCAGCAGAAAAGAGATCTTAAAATGTTGCAGTAAAACAGCCTAAGACTTTGAAGAATAAAAAAAATCACATGAAGCCAGGAGATTGCATTAGGTCCCTGGATAACCTTGCAATTTCCTGCAGATGGAGACATTTTGAGAATACCTACAAAAAGTAATGAAACTTTGAAAGAACCGTATCAAAGGATATTTAATTCTTCTGTAAATAAAATTAACCAAGTCTTTAGACTAGCACTGTTCTGAATCTGTGCAGTTTGATACAGCAGCCACTAGCACATATGGCTTTTCAGCCCTTGAAATGGGGCTGGTGGGACTGAGAAACTTGAGTTTTAAGTTCTATTTATTTTTAGTTTAAATTTCAATAGGCACAAGTGAGTAGTGGCCACTCCACTGGACAGCATAGCTTTAGAGCATCATCCACATTGCAAGTTGTCCATTTGGAATTTGATTAGATAATTCATATCTGACCCAAGTAGAATGAAATGGGAAGAAGAGTAAATAAGCGAAGGAAAACAAACTTAACAGTGTAAAATGTGTGTCACTCCAGAATTTAAATTCCTAATTCATAAGGTGAAAATAATAAGAACAATTATTAAAATATGTTGATATTTTTAGATTAGGAAAAATCAATAGGAAGAAAGCAAATTGCAGATAATGGAAGAGGTATGGAAGGGTATGTATTAAACTGCTTACTGGTGCTTATCCCCGTGGAGGGGTGTGGTATTTGGGGGAGAATAAAAGGGAATTTCTCCTTTTTGCTCTCTGTACTTCAGTGTGTTCTTATATATCACTTCTGTGAATCTTGAAATAAAAAGGAAGGTATAATAAATGTAATACGGGGGACACTTAGGTAGCTCAGTTAGTTGAGCATCCAACTCTTGATTTTGGCTCAGGTCATGACCCCAGAGTCATAGGATTGAGCCTCACATTGGACTCTGTGCCGAGTGTGGAGGCTGCTTAAGGTTCTCTCTGCCCCTCTCCCTCACTCATGCTCGTTCTCTCTCTTTCTAAAAAATAAAAAAACATAAAAATAAAAAATAAAAATGTAATACATAATATAATAGGAAACAAAAAAATGAGAATAAGATTAAAACGTTTTTTGAAGAAGGAAGAAAATAAGCAGCTTAGACAGATTACCTTGTGATTTAAAATGAAGTAGAGAATTTTACATCTGCTGTTAAAAAAGTAAAAGAGAAGGGACTCCTGGGTGGCTCAGTTGATTGAGTGTCTGACTCTTGATTTCCGCTCAGGTCATGATCTCATGATTGTGAGATTGAGTTCTGTGTTGGGCTCCAGGCTGGGTGTGGATCCTGCTTAAGATTCTGTCTCTCTCTCCCTACTCTCAAAAAAAAATAATAAATAAAAAAGGAACAATAACAGTACACCTACAAGATGACCAAGTATAGCACCAATGCATCATTTCTACTATTTATACAAATAGATTCATTAATTTTATCAAAATGAAAAGGTATAGTGATGGTTAACATTTTAAAAAACAAAATTCAGCAACCTGTTGCTTGTAAAAAACCAGCTTATTGAAGGACAAACCAGTCTACCGTGATCAAGCATACAAGAAAAGCAGGATCACCCAGTTACAGGGTAAGATAAAGTTGATAGCAGAGCAAAAGCCAAAGAGAAACTGGCAGGCCTCACGGTTTGTCATGCAGGAAGAACATGGCAGACATGTTGGTGGAATTAGTTGATGGGTAAATGATTATCATAGAAAAGCTGGCAGAAATGTTACAGAAGTAAAATTAGAATTGTACTTAAGAAGTGTCACAGTATATGCAAAAGAACGCTGGAGACAAAGAATTTGGGTACTGAGAGACTTGGTTTTGACACATGGTATAACTCTCTGCAGTGAATACACTGGATTAGATTA
This sequence comes from Crocuta crocuta, assembly GCF_008692635.1. Taxonomy (NCBI): domain Eukaryota; kingdom Metazoa; phylum Chordata; class Mammalia; order Carnivora; family Hyaenidae; genus Crocuta; species Crocuta crocuta. The sequence goes on along the minus strand of NW_027530544.1, from coordinate 2,079,145 downwards.
CCTGAAGTGTTTTCCCAGTTTTAAATTCAGTGAAGCTTCAGCATTTCACTATCAGATTATGAAAATACAACAGGTGGGGTGCCTGGGTACCATACTTGGTTGAGCGACTGACTTGGGCCCAGGTCACGTTGTCACCGTTTTGTGAGTTCAAGCTTCATGTTGGGCTCGCTGCTGTCAGCCTGTCAGCGCAGAGCCTGCTTTGGATCTTCTTTCCCCCTCCCTCTACCCCTCCCCTGCTTGTGCACTCTAAAAAAAAAAAAAAAAAGAAAAGAAAGCAGGTAATGAGAGTGAGTGAGTATATCAAGAAAGGTAAAATTAAGTGACAAAATAATGGTAACTAAGGAAATTTCACCTGTTTTCTCCTTTGAAAATAATGTAAAAGAATTTTGAAAACAAGTTTGGATTGAAGTCTTTGAGGGAGTCCAATAAATACCACCTTTTTCTTACGTTCTGAGCATTGAGAAATAACTCAAAGAAATTGGATATGGATCCTAAAAACTTTATTAGCAATAAAGGCCTAGCTGGAGGCTGTGTCAGTGTGCAAGATAAACAGGTTTGCTAACTGAACTCCAAAATTAGATCACCACCCACCCTATCCTAGGCAGCAGCGGCCACGGTGGTGTGGAGTAAATAGAGAACTTGGAGTTCTTTGTGAAAACCCCAGTCTAGAGCTGAGTCGAGCATTCCCCACTTATTCTTCCCAAATTTACTTTTCAGATGAGCCATCCTTCCTTTCCTGGGGTAGAGTGATTAGCAGGTACAGACGGAACAGAAATATTTGGGGAGATAACCCTTCTCATAGAAGCCAGAGGAGAGGGGAAAAGTGTTTCCCCTCTAATCATAAGTTCTGTATATTCATTTTAGAAAAAAAAAAACAAAAAAGATAAGCATAAAGAAGAAAATGGATAGAATCAGTTTTTTTTTAATGTTTTATTTATTTCTAGGAGAGAGAGAGAGACAGCGTGAGCAGGGGAGGGTCAGAGAGAGAGGGAGTCACAGACTCTGAAACAGGCTCCAGGCTCTGGGCTGGCAGTCAGCACAGAGCCCGACGCGGGGCTTGAACCCACGAACCGCGAGATCATGACCTAAGCGAAAGTCAGACTCTTAACCGACTAAGCCACCCAGGCACCCCAGATAGAATCAATGTCTTAAGAAAAAATGGAATCATACATACATATGGTATGATGATTTTCAAAACTAACCAGATACTGGTAAACGTAACAGATTAGTTCTGGAAATCTCCACAGTAACAGGAGTATGTTAGACACATCTTGTGGAGCTGCCAGCTCAGGAGATTTTGTCCTCCCTGGAAGTTCTCCCCATTCTATGGCTGTACCTCTGTTTCTTGATAGCATGGGAATCTTTACTTCCTAACTCCCTCTCAGCCCATGGCTGGCTGATTCAGGGGTACACACATGGCCCACACTACACTGGTCAGATTTTTCTTCTCCCAAGAATTTGGAATTTTGAGTTGAAAGAGATTGGGGCCCGCTGTAGTCCAGTCACATCAAAGCCATGAACTACAGCTAAGGTCTCCAATGCTGCTTAGGTTCTGATACCTCCTGAGATTTGCTAAACTTTTATTTTGATTGCCACAGTGAGTGGAGATGTTGTGACTAAATGTCTTACGACACCTGAGGGAGTCCAACTCAGTAAAGATTTGTCCTGCATCTGTCCTGACTTTTGTATATTCCCCAGGCTAACCACTCTAAATATAAATGGATAGTTTTGTAGTACATATTGATACTAAGATATCCTCATGAGAAATTAAACAAAATGCTTATTAAGTTAGAAGAAGGTTGCTGTCTTTGTTTTCTATTGCTGCATCATAAATCAGGGTCTCACCGGGCACCTGGGTGGCTCAGTTAGTTACATGTCTGTCTTCGGCGCAAGTCATGATCTCACGGTTCGTGAGTTTGAGCCCCGCATCGGGCTCTCTGCTGTTAGCACAGAGCCTGCTTCAGATCCTCTGCCTCCCTCTCTCTGTCCCTCCTCAGTTCTCTCTCTCTCTCTCTCTTAAAAATAAACATTAAAAAATAAAGATCTCACAAACTTAGCAGCTTGCTTTTAAAATAACATTATTAACTCATGATTCTGTAAGTCAAAAGATCGACTTGGCCAGGTTGTCCACACAGAGTTTCATTAAGATTTAAATCAAGATGTGGGTCAGGCTGGCTCTAATCTGTGGGCTCTAGGGAAGAATCTGCTTCTAAGCTCATTCAGCTTGTTGGCAGAATCCAGTTCTTGCGGTTGAAGGTCTGAGATCCCACTTCCCTTGCTAGCTGTCAGCTGGAGATCACTTCCTTCTTCTGCCACCAGCTTTGCTTTTAAAGGGCTCCCCTTGTTGGATAAGGTCTACCCATATAATCTCTGTACCTTAAAATCAATTGATTTAGGACTTTAATTACATTTGTAAAATCTCTACACTGCAGTAGTACCTGGATTAGTGTTTGGATAACCAAGGAACAGGAATCATGGGGAATCATCATTAGAATTTTGCCTACTACATTTGATACAAAAAGTGAACCTAAATGAAATAAAGATATCATCTCAAAATAATTGAGTATTTTGTTCACTCTGCACATTGTACTCTGTAAGTATTAACAGCATTTCCAACTGGCTTATTTAGTTGAAAAGGATTTCAGTGGAATAGTGTTCTTACTACAAAAGCAATCAAATGGACTGAAATTATATAACAGGGGATTTGAGTTTCCTGTTCAGACTTCAGTTATTAAGTTAGTGAAGGTACATGAAATACAGGGATCGCCTTGGGTTTTTAAAATATAACTTATTTTAATATTTCTTATTAATTACCTTTTGGGGATCATCATAGTTTTTTAGTTTTATCCTAAAAGTATCCAGTCTGTTACACAACTGCTTTATTGCCTTTTACATTATTGGTTTATTTATTTTTATCTAATCCATCTCTGCTTTGTTGCACTATTCACAGAATGTGGGCATAAGGATAGGATTTCTGTGATACCTTCTTCCTACCCTATCTTATTGCATAACTTAGAGAATTATTTTGACACCACACTTACAAATAAATAAGACCAGGTTCATTCATGATGATACTGTACTTACTTTCTTTTTCTTTTTCTTTTCTTTTCTTTTCTTTCTTTTTTTTTTTTATTTGGTTTTCTGTTATTTATCTTCGTGCATTATTCGAACTTCAGTTAAGGTTAGATTACTTCTCTATGTCCATTACTATATTAATACTATTTTTTATTCTAGTATTGGTCTGTATCTCTACTCTTTTATTGCCCTGTACTAGTTCCAAGTGCTTTCTGATATTCTTATTTTTATTTATTTATTTTTTAAACCCTTATTTTCNGGCCATCTGGATGTCCTCTTTGGAGAAGTGTCTGTTCATATCTTCTGCCCATTTCTTCACTGTAAACCCTTATTTTCTAGAGACAGAGACTGAGCATGAGTTGGGGAGAGGGGGCAGAGAGAGGGAGATGCAGAATCTGAAGCAGGCTCCAGTCTTTGAGCTGTTAGCACAGAACCCGATGCAGGGCTTGAGCCCACAAACTGGAAGATCATGATCTGAGCTGAAGTTGAATGCTTAACTGACTGAGCCACGCCGGTGCCCCTGATACTCTTATTTTTAAAATCAAACTTACTTATCATAAATTGTCACATACATCTGACTGCTTCTTTATGTCCCCAAACATTTGTATACTGAAATACATTTTTAAAATTTTTTTAATGTTTTTTTGTTTTTTACAAATAGTTTATTGTCAAGTTGGTTTCCATATAACACCCAGTGTTCATCCCCACAAGTGTAATGTTTTATTTTTTTTGGGGGGGGGAGGGAGTGGTGGAGGGGCAGAGAGAGGGAAACACCGAATCTGAGGTGGGCTCCAGGCTCTGAGCTGTCAGCACAGAGCCTGATGTGGGGCTTGAACCCACGAACTGTGAGATCGTGACCTGAGCCGAAGTCGGACGCTCAACCAACGGAGCCACCCAGGCGCCCCTGAAATACATTTTTTAAAAAGTAAATTACTTTCTATTTCTTCTTTGCATATCAGTTAGAACATTGTATTTTTTAAAAATGTTTCGGTGGATAGATGATACCATCTGTAAGTTTCATTTCAGGATAGAAGAGGTATTGTAAAATACATGCGATTAAAAAGGGGAGGTACAGTCTACTAGTACTATGACTTGCTATTCTGTCACACAAAGAAAACATGATAGCCCTTGAGCAGTCTACAGTTGATGCTTACATAACACATGGATTGGAGCACCAACCTCCTGTGCAGTTGAAAATCCATGCATGACTTTTGACTCCCCAAAAATTTAACTCCTAATAGCCTACTGTTGACTGGAAGCTTTACCAATAACATAAACAGTTGATAAATTATAAGGAAGAGAATATGGAGTTATTGTACAGTACAGTAGTAGAGTGAGACACCACACATCTCCTCATCTCCACCCAAAGTTAGCAAAGCTGGATCCTGGAGTGATACCCAGTCTGTGCTCCTCTTCCCAGGAATGTAGAAACCTCATTTGAAGCACAGTTCAGGGGAAGTCAGAGAACTGGCAAAGGAAGAGCACCTTTAGGCATTCTCTGTAGGTCACTTGCTTCACCCGACTTCCTTTACGTGGTTCTAATACAGTTTCTGATTAGGAAATGCTGGCAAGCCAAGAGAGGTCAGTTCTCCTTGGGTATTGGTTCCCAGCCTTAGAGAATTTTCAGCACCATGGACAGCGCTCCTTTCGCCTTGCCTCTCTGCAACCTAGGTTTCTGCCTGATGCTATCCTACACCCAGAGTTCTCCTGGAACCCTTACTCCAGGGAGGCAGGTTATCATTCTGTGGTCCACGGACCACTCTAGCCAGTGACTGGCCCTGCCACTTTGTTGAGAATCCCTCCCCAGAGCTGGTTCCTTTGCATCTCTCAGTTGAAGACCTCAATGAACCCAGCTTCCCCCATATGGGCAGTATGGTAAGGAGTGCACAGAGCAGATAAGGGCCCTACTGTCAGAGCATTCTCCACATCTTTCTTCCACCTTCCCCTCATTTCTAGTGATTTGGCAACCTCTATCTTTTTAGTCATGATACAAAATATGTGTTTATTGAAAAAAATCTGAGTGTAAGTGGACCCATACAGTTCTAACTATTGTTGTGTAAGGATCAACTATATATCCTTTTCTGTAATGTCCAATTGTTAATCAGCCACTTGGGTGGGTGCCTTACCACATGTATGGATAGGTTTTGCTATCTGTACACTGTCATTTATCTTGTCTCAGCATGTTCTTTATTCATGCCTTTCATTCTCATTTAAATTTATAGACATCTCTTAGTTTTCCTCCACTTTGCAGCAGGAGGTCCAGATTATCTTGTCATATTCACACATTTGAGATTCTTAGCAGTATATTCTTTTGAAAAAGATTATAAGATTTCCAGTGTAATAATTCTTTTCTTAACAGTTATCAAATTTTTGAAGCTTGATTTTTAAAAAATCTATGCCTCCTTCACCTACCTCCCCCAAATTTAGTGAAATAACAGTTTTTGAGTACATGGTCTTATTAGGCATATTTTAGATGAGCTAAGTCTTGTCAAGTTATGGCTTCAGCAGGTATCTTCTAACTAATGTACAATAAAATAATATGATAGAAAAATCAGTGAACTAGAAATAGAGCCTAGATTCTGGACATTACTTACAACCTTGAGCAATTTGAGCCGTTTTTCTAAGTCTTGGTTTCCTCATCTGTAAATAAACATATCTATCCTGCCTATCTGCCAGGGCTGTTGTTAGGACCAAATAATAAACTGCTGTGGATATGTGAATTTTAGAATGTACTACAAGGGGCACCTGGGTGGCTCAGTTGGTTAAGCCTCCGACTTCGGCTTAGGGCATGATCTCATGGTTTGTGGGTTTGAGCCCCGTGTCAGGCTCCGTGCTGACATCCAGCTCAGAGCCTGAAGCCTGTTTCAGATTCTGTATCTCTCTCTCTCTAACCCTCCCCTGCTCACGCTGTCTCTCTCTCTCTCTCTCTCGGAAATAAATAAAACATTAAAAAAAATATTTTTTAATGTACTATAATAGCTTATAGGTCTTATCATCCAGAAAAGCTTTGATCATTAAATAATATTGTTGATGGTTTCAGATTACATTTTTATTATTGTATAAATTTCAGGTATACAGCTTTACAATTCATTATCTGTATATACTGCAAACTGATCACTGTAAGTCTAGTTCCCAACCTTACCATTGACCCCCTTCATCCCTTTCACCCACCCCATAACTCCCTTCCCGTCTGGTAACCACTAGTCTATTCTCTATGAGTTGCTTTTACTTTGTTAACTTGTTTTGTTGTTTTTTAGATTCTACATATGAGTGAAATCATATGATATTTGTCTTTCTCCATCTGACTTATTTTGTTGAACAGAATGCCCTCAAGGTCCATCCTTGTAACAGATGGCAAGATCTCATTCTTTTTTATGGCTGAGTAATATGCCATTTTATAAATATGCCACATCTTCTTACCCATTCAGCTGTTAATGGACATTTAAATTGTTTTCCTATCTTGGCTTTTATAAATAATGCTACAGTGAACATAGGGATGCATGTATCTTTTTGAATTACTGTTTTTGTATTCTTTGCATAAATATGAAGTAGAATAGCTGGGTCATATGATAGATTTATCCTTTTTTTTCTTTTTTTTCAGTGATTTATTTATTTTGAGAGGGAGAGAGGGAGGGGGAAGGGAGGAAGGGAATCCCAACCAGGCTCTACACTCAGAGTGCAGAGCCTGACATTGGTCTCAAACTCCTGAACTGTGAGATCATGACCTGAGCCCAAACCAAGAGTCAGATGCTTAAACTACTGAGCCACCCAGACACCCCATAATAGATTTATTCTTAATTTGGGGGGGAACCTCTTTACTATTTCCATGGTGGCTACAGTAATTTACAATGTCACCAACAGTGTACTGGGGTTTCCTTGTCTCCACATCCTCCCAACACTTGTTATTTCTTGTCTTTTTCATTACAGCCATTCTAACATTAAGTGATATCTCATCATGGTTTTGATTTGTATTTCCCTAATGAATTAGTGATGAGCCTGTTGACTGTCCATATGTCTTCTTTGGAGAAGTGTCTGATCATATCCTCTGCCCATTTTTTAATAGGGCTATTTGGTTTTTTGTTCAATTGTATGAGTTCTTTATATATTTTGGATATAAACTCCTTGTCATTTATGTAGTTTACAAATACCTATATACTGAATAGAGATCTCCATTTAGTATATATAGGTATTTGTATATTCACTTTGATGATGGTTTCCTTTGCTGTACAGAAGCTTTTAAGTTTAATGTAGTCCCATCTGTTCATTTTTGCTTTTGTTTCCCTTGACTTTAAAGTCAGATCCATAAAGATGTTGCTAAGACTGATATCAGGAGCTTACTGCCTGCCTTGCTTTCTTTTAGTAATTTTAGGGTTTCAGGTCTTACATTCAAGTCTTTCATCCATTTTGAGTTAATTTTTGTGTGTTGTAGTCTAGTTTTATTCTTTTGCATATGGCTATCCAGTTTTCTCAGCACCATTTGTTGAAGAGACTATCCTCTCTCTCTTTTTTTTTAAAAGCTTTTTTTGTTTAATTTTTAGAGGGAGGGAGGAAGAGGGGCAGAGCAAGTGAGTGAGAGAGAGAGAGAGAGAGAGAGAGAATCTTAAGCAGCTCCACACTCAGCACAAAGCTGAATATGGGGCTTGATCCCACGACCCTGGGATCATGATCTGAGATGAAATCAAGAGTTGGATGCTAAATCAGCTGAGCCACCCAGGTGCCCCTAGACTGTCCTCTCTCTGTGTTATGTTCCTGGCTCCTTTGTCCGTGTTATGTGTGCATTTTGTTCTGTTGATCTGTATGTCTGTTTTTACGTTTTGTTTTGTACCAATACTGTACTGTTTTGATTACTCTAGCTTTGTAGTATAGTTTGAAATCCAGCAGTGTGATACCTCCAAATTTGTTCTTCTTTCTCAAGATAGCTTTGGCTTTTCAGTCTTTTGTTTCATATGTATTTTTTAAATATTTTTTTGGGGAGGAGAGCACAAGTGGAGGAGGGGCAGAGAGGGGGATAGAGGATCTGAAGCAGGCTCTGCACTGACAGGCTGACAGTAGAGCTCGATTTGGGCTTGAACTCATGCACCATGAGATCATGACCTGAGCCGAAGTCAGACAGTCAACCGACTGAGCGACTGAGCCACCCAGGTGCTCCAATTTCATATGTATTTAGAAGTCATTTATTATTCTAGTTCTATGAAGTATGCCATTAGAATTTTGATAGTTATTGCATTGAATTTATAGATTGCTTTGGGTAGTGGGACATTTTAGCATTATTAATTGTTCCAATCCATGAGAATAGAATATCTTTTCATTTATTTGTTGTTTTTCAATTTCTTTCAAACATGTCTTACAGTTCAGGGTACAGGTCTTTCACCTTTTTGGTTAAGTTTATTCTTAGGTATTTTATTGTTTTTTGATGCAGTTGTAAATGGGATTGTTAATTTCTCTTTCTCATGTTTCATTATTAGTGCATAGAATGCCACAGATTTCTGTGTATTGACTTTGTATCCTGCAAGTTTACTTAATCCATTTATTAAGTCTAACAGATTTTTGGTGGGATCTTTAAGATTTTATGTGTATAGTGTCTTATGATCTGCAAATAGTGACAGTTTTATTTCTTCCTTTATGATTTGGATGCCTTTAATTTCTTTCTCTTGTTTAATTGCTATGGTTAGGATTTTCAGTACTATGTTGAAGAAAAGTGGCAAGAGTGAGGATTCTTATCTTTTTCCTCTTCTTGAGAGGAAAGAGGCGTTCTTTCAGGGCGCCTGGGTGGCTCAGTTGGTTAAGCATCTGACTTCATCTCAGGTCATGATCTCGCAGTTCACGAGTTTGAGCTCCCTGTCGGGCTCTGTGCTGACAGCTCAGAGTCAGGAGCCTGTTTCAGATTCTGTGTCTCCCTCTCTCTCTGCCCCTCCCTCACTTGTGTTCTCTCCCTCTCTCAAAAAATAAATAAACATTAAAAAAAATTTAAGAGGAAAAGCTTTCAACTATTCACTGTTGAATACAAGAAAAAAATATATAATGTTAGCTATAGAATGGTCATTTATGGCCTTTATTATGTTGAGGTATATTCCCTCTGTACCTACTTTGTAGAATATTTTATCATAAATGAATGTTGAATTTTGTTGAGTGCTTTTCTTTTTTTTGCATCTATTGGGATGATCATTTTTATTTTTCACTCTGTTGATGTAATGTATCACATTGATTTGCATATCTTGAACCATCCTTGCATCCTAGAATAAATCTCACTGGATCATGGTGTATGATCTTTTTAATGTATTTTTGGATTTAGCTTGCTAAAATTTGTTGAGGATTTTACATCTATTTTTATCAAGGATATTGGCTTGTAATTTCTTTTGTGTGCGTGTGTGTTGTCCGTGTCTGATTTTGGTGTTGGTGATGCTGACCTCATAAAATATATTTGGAAGCTTTCCTTTCTCTTCTGTTTTTTGGAAGAGTTTGAAAAGGACAGGTATTAAGTCTTCTTTGAATGTTTGGTAGAATTTGTCAGTGAGGCCATCTGGTCCTCGACTTTGTTGGAGGTTTGATTACTGTTTCAGTCTCCTTGCTAGTTACCAGTCTATTCAGATTTTCTGTTTCTTCATGATTCAGTTGTAGCAAATTGTATGTTTCTCGGAATTTACCCATTTCTTCTAGGTTGTTATTTCTGTGGCCTCAATTGTAACTTCTCTTTCATTTCTGATTTTACGTATTTGAGTCCTTTTTTTAATTTTTCTTTGTTGGTTTATCTAAGGGTTGTTGATTTTCTCTCTTCAAAGAGCCAGCTCTTGCTTTCAGTGTTTTTTTAAAATTGTGCTTTAAATCTCTGTTTCATTTATTTCTACTCTGATCTTGCTGTTTTCGTCCTTCTACTAATTTGAGGCTTTGTTCTTCTTTTTTTGTTCCTTTAGGTGCAAAGTTAGATTGCTTATTTGAACTTTTTTGTTTGTTTCTTGAGGTAGTCCTCTTTTGCTCCCAATTTCCCTCTTAGAACCACTTCTGCTGCATTCCATAGATTTTGATGTGTTGGATTTTTGTGTTCATTTGTCTCTAGGTATTTTTTTTATTTCTCCTTTGGTTTTTTTGGATGAACAATTGGTTGTTCAGTAACATGCTGCTTAATCTCCATGTTTTTGTGGGGTTTCCTTTTTTTTCTCTTATAATTAATTTCTCAGTTCATACCATTATGGTCAGAAAAGATGGTTTTAATATGATTTCAGTCTCTTAATTTTACTGAGACTTGCTTCTTTGCCCAGCATGTGATCTCTCCTGGAGAATGTTCCATGTGCAATTGAGAAGAATGTGTATTCTGCTGCTTTGGGACGGAATGTTCTGTATATATCTGTTAAGTCCATCAGGTCTAATGTGTTGTTTAAAGCCAGTGTTTCCTGATTTATTTTTTTGTCTGGGTGATTTATCTGTTGATGAAAGTAGGATATTAAAATCTCCTACTGTTACTATATTGATTTTAGTTCCTCCCTTTATGTTTGTTAATTTTGGCAGTCCTTTATGGGTGCATATGTATTTATAAATGTTATATTTTCTTGCTGGATTGACTCCTATGTCATTATATAATGCTCTTCTTTGTCTTTTTTTATAGTCTTTGTATTAAAGTCTATTTTATCTGATAGGAGGATAGCTACTCCAGCTTTCTTTTCATTTCCGTTTGCATGGCGTATCTTTTTTTTAACCCTTCCTTTTCATTCTGTGAGTGCCTTTACTTACGAAGTGAGTCTTATATGCAGCATATAGATGGATCTCATTTTTGTTTTTTATCCATTCAGCCACTCTGTGCCTTTAGATTGGTGAATTTAGTCCATTTATATTTAAAGTAATTACTAAAAGTATAGACTTAGGGCCATTTTATTAATTGTTTTCTGGCCCCATTCTTGTTCTCTTCCTTGTAGTTGATGGCTTTCTTTCATGTCATGTTTAAATTCCTTCCTCATTTTCTTTTGTGTATTTACTCTAAGTTTTATCTTGTGGTTACTGTGAGGTTCACACAAAATATTCTGTGTAAATAGCAGTCTGTTTTAATTTGATAGCAACTTAATCTTAAACACAATTCAGGGGCGCCTGGGTGGCTCAGTCAGTTAAGCGTCCGACTTCAGCTCAGGTCATGATCTCATGGTTCGTGAGTTGAAGCCCCACTTTGGGCTCTGTGCTGACATCTCAGAGCCTGGAGCCTGCTTCGGATTCTGTGTCTCCCTCTCTGCTCCTCCCCTGCTCGTTCTCTGTCGCTCTGTCTCTCAAAATTAAATAAACGTTAAAAATTTAAAAAATAAATACAATTCAAAGCTTTACTCTTTTACTCTTCTCCCCCCCACACATTTTATATTTTTGATGACACATTTTGTATCTTTTTATTCTATGCTTCCCTTAACTAATTATTGTAATTTTAGTTAAGTTTACTACTTTGTCTTTTAACCTTCATGCTTGCTTTATAAGTGATTGATTCACTACTTTGGTTATATATTTACCTTTTCCAGTGAGAATTTACTGGAAATTCCAGAAAGAATTTACTTTCATATGTTTTCAGTTGCCAGTTTATTTCAGCTTAAAGAAGTCTCTTTAGCATTTCTTGTAGAGTTGGTTTAGTGGTGATGAATACCTATAGCTTTTACTTACATGGAAAGCTCTTAATCTCTTCTTCAATTCTGAATGAGAACTTTGCTTGGCAGAGAATTTGGGGTGGAAGTTTTTAGCTTTCAGCACATTGAGTATGTCATGCCACTGCCTTCTGGCATGTAAAGTTTCTAGTGAAAAATTTGATAATAGCCTTGTAGGGTTTCCTTTGTACATAACAAGTTGTTTTCCTCTTGTTGCTTTTAGGATTTTCTCTTAATCCTTAACTTTTACCATTTTAATTATAATGTGTCCTGCTGTGGATCTCTTTGAGGGTATCTTATTTGAAACTCTGGGAATCCTGGACTGGATGTTCATTCAGTTCCTTTGCAAGATTAGGGACATTTTCAGCTATTATTTTTTCAAGTAATTTTCTTGCCCTTTCTCTCTCTCCTTTCCTGCTGAGAGCCCTACAATGTGAATGTTATCCCACTTGATGTTGTCCCTTAAGTTGTCTTCATTTTTCTCCAGTTTTTTCTTTTTTAAAAAAAAACAACACACATTTGTAAAGGTGCTATGTAACCTGGAAAAAGTGTTAATTATTATAAGATATTTTGGAAGTAGCCAGATAAAGTGCCAGAGCATAGAGACATGTCTGTTAATGTTTTTTTTTTCTTGAATTTACATTCTCAGAACTGTTTCTAAAATTAGAATTCTAATTAATTTCCTATCTTCTCCTCTTTTTTCAAAAGACTGTTTTCAGGTTATGTCCTCCTTAGTTCTTTGTTCCTTAAAAAATGATTGTGGGGGTGCCTGGGTGGTTCAGTTGTTTAAGCATCCAACTTCAGCCCTGGTCATGATCTCATGGCTTGTGGGCTCGAGCCCTGCATCAGGCTCTGTACTGACAACTCAGAGCCTGGAGCCTGCTATGAATTCTGTGTCTCCATCTCTCTCTGCCCCTCCCCTGTTCACCCTCTGTTTGTGTGTCTGTCTCTCTCTCAAATATAAATAAACATTTTTAAACATTTTAAAAAATGATTGTGGTAGTATTTGGTATTTAGGTTAAAAAAAAATGGGCACTTGACAAACAGCTATGTCAATTCCCTCCCCTTTTAAAATTGGGGAGGGGCACCTGGGTGGCTCAGTCGGTTAAGTGCCCGACTTCGGCTCAGGTCATGATCTCACAGTTCGTGGATTCAAGGCTCGCGTCGGGCTCTGTGCTGACAGCTAGCTCAGAGCCTGGAGCCTGTTTCAGATTCTGTGTCTCCCTCTCTCTGACCCTCCCCTGCTCACGCCGTGTGTCTCTCTCAGAAATAAATAAAACATAAAAAAATTTTTTTTAAAAATTGTGGATATTTTTTTAGCCCTTGTGATTAAGGTGTCTGGGAGCCAATACATTATAATTCTTTGATTCAGATTGGAGTTTGGGGAATTTTTTCCCCTTCTATTGCCTATTCTATTACCAAGTCCCACCACTTCTTTATCTGAGTGATTCACAGCTACATTCTTTCCTATGTTCTCAGTCTCATACTGTGCAGGTCATTATCACACCACACTTAAATAACTGCTGCAGCTCCTTTGCTATTCGTTCTGCCCTTGATTCTTTTGTGTTCCAAACCTTCCAGAGCTTCTTAACATTCATCCATTGCATCACCTTTTTATTTCAATGTTTACTATTGAAGTATAGTTAATATATAATGTCATATTAATTTCAGGTGCATAACATAGTTATTCAACAGTTTTATGTATTATGCAGTGCTCACTTCAATGAGTCTAGTTACCATCTATCACCATACAACTTTTTTTTTTTAACTGAACTAGGGAGGTGCCTTTGGGCTTTAGTTTCTCTCTCTCTCTCTCTTCCTTTCTTTCTCTAAATTAGTTTTTTCAAGTATTATTAACATACAGTATTATATTAGTTTCAAGTGTACAATGTTTCAACAATTCTATTCACTACACTCAGTGCTGGTCATAAGTATACTCTTAAATCCCCATCACCTGTTTCACTCATCTCCCCTGGCCATCTTCATGTCTGGTAACCACCAGTTTGTTTTTTATAGTTAAGAGTCTGGTTATTTGTTTGTGTCTCTTTTTTTGTTTGTTTTGTTTCTTAAATTCCACAGATGAGTGAAATCATATGGTATTTGTCTTTCTCTGACTGACTGACTTCACTTAATATAATACTCTCTAGATCCATCCATGTCATTGCAAATGGCACGGTTTCATTCTTTTTTATGGCTGGGTAATATTCCACCACATATATATAAAACATCTTTATCCATTCATCTATTAATGGACACTTCGGTTGTTTCCATATCTTGGCTGTTGTAAATAGTGCAGAAATAAACACACAGTAGGTACATATATTTTTTTGAATTAGTGTTTTCATATTCTTTGGGTAATTCCCAGTAGTGGGATTGCTGGATCATATGGTGATTCAATTCTGTTTTTAACTTTTTGAGGAACCTCCATCCTGTTTTCCACAGTGGCTGCATGAGCTTACAGTTGTACCAACAGTGCACTAAAGGTTCTGTTTGCTCAGCCTCCCTGCCAATACATGTTATTTCTTGTCCTTTTGATTCTAGCCATTCTGACAGATGTGAGGTGATATCTCACTGTGGTTTTGATTTGCATTTCCCTGATGATTAGTAATACTGAGCATCTTTTCCTGTGTCTGTTGGCCATCTGTATACCTTTTCTGGAAAAATGTCTCTTCATATCCTCTGCCCATTTTTTATCAAATCATTTGGTTTTTTTTGGTATTGAGTTGTATAAGGTTTTTATATTTTGGATATTAACCCCTTACCAGCTACATCATTTGCAAATAAATACCTTTTCCTAATTGGTGGGTGGTATTTTTGTTTTATTGACCATTTTCTTCTTGGGGCAAAAGCTTTCTATTTTGATGTAGTCCCAATAGTTTAATTTTGCTTTTGTTTTCCTTGCCAAAGAAGGCATATCTAGAAAAATGGTCCTACCACATATGTCAAAGAGATTACAGTCTATGTTTTCTTCTAGGAATTTTATGGTTTCAGGGCTCACATTTAGGCATTTAAACCATTTTGAGTTTAATTTTGTGTATGGTGTAAGAAAGCAATCCAGTTTCATTCTTTTATGTGTAGCTGTCCAGTCTTCTCAGCACTATTTTTGAAGAGACTTTCCCACTGTTCTTTTGCCATAGGTTATACCATACAACATTATTAGAGTATCATTGACTATATTCCCTATGCTGTACTTTTCATCTCCATGACTTAATTTATTTTATAACTGGAAACTTATACCTCTTCATCCCCTTTATCTGTTTCACTCATCTTAATCTTTTCTTTTTCTTTTTTTTTTTTTTTTCATTTTGCTGCTCTGTCTGGGTAAGTTCCCTTGCCTTGTCTTCCAGCTTGCTGATTCATTTTTCTGATTCATCCAGTCTGCTGTTGAACCTTTCTAGTGTATTTTTTAAATTTCTGTTTGATACTTTCTTAAAATTTCTACCTTTTTGTTAAAGTTCTTACTGTGTTTAACCATTCTTCTGCTGAGTTCACCAAACATCTGTATGATAATTTCTTTGAACTTTTCATCAGGTTGATTGCTTATCTGTGTTTTGTTTAGTTCTTTCCTGAGATTTTGGCATGTTCTTTTTGGATACATACTCTGTTTCCTCATTTTACCTAACTCTTGTGTTTGTTTCTATTACCTAGTATTGGGTAAGTCACCTACCTCTCCCAGTCTTGAATGAGTGGCCTTACATAGGAGATGCACTATTGGGCCCAGAAACACAATCTCCCAATCACTAGAACCAGGTGCTCAAGGGGTGTCCCCTGTGTAGGCTGTGTCATCCTTCTGTTGTGGCAGCTCCCGGGGCTGTGGTATGTTGGTGGGCTGGACTGGCACTTGGTTGGGCTGCAAGTGGTGTCCACAACTGCTACAGGGTGTCCTGTGGGCAGGGCTCTCTGCTGGGTGTGCCTACTGTCACTAGCATGTTAGAGGATTCCAAAATGGTGCCTACCAGTGCCCGTATTTAGTAAGGTAGACTTGAATTGCAAAAATCCCTCCTACCAGTGCCTGTTTTCAGGGAGAGTTCCTACTGTTTAAGGTTAGCAAATGATTCTCCTTTACCTATGCTCTATGTACTATTCAGGTTGGTGTTTTTGTGCTGGTTTCTGGGTTGAGTGAGGCATGTCAGCCCTTTAAGAGCAGGTTTTCCATTCCCTGCAATTTTAGTCTTCCTGAAGGTGATCCCTGTCGATTTTCAGAGCCTAGTGTTTTGAGGGCTCATCACTTCTGTTCAAGATCTAAGGATTTGGCACCAGATATAGAACTCAAGTACCTTTGATCTGGGAAAAAGTCTATTCCTTTGACGTCCCTCGCAGTCATGACCACCATAGCTAGGGTTTGTTTTATTTCCTAGCAAGTCTGTGTTTCTGCCCCCTTTCCCATCTTGATGCTGTCCTTTTATCCTTTGTATGGAGGCTCTGTTCATTGAACTTTCAGGCCCCTTTCAGAAGGAATTATTCCACATTTAGTTGTAGATTTGTTGTGTCCATAGAGGAGGTGCATTTACTATCTTGAACCCAGCTCTTCAGATTACCTCTTTAACACAACCACCACCAGGGTTAAAGCAATGCCATATATAGGATGAATTGGAAGGCAATTTAGAGTGACCCAATTGGCCACTTGGATGGCCACTGAAATGGAAGAGAGATAGCAATCACACCCAAAGCACTGAAAATAAAAACTATGAAGGCAGATGCCAGAAGTATTAGCAGGGCTTGGAAACCAATAGGACTTGTAGGTGAGGGGAAAGAAAATAGCTGAACTTGGAAGACTGGGAGGTTGATGATTAAGAGGCATAGCAGGTGTGAAGGTAGGAAAGGGATGAGTTTCTGAAAGAGGAATGCCATGCTTGGAGCATAAAGAGATATAGGGTAACAGATTGGACTTGGAGTATGCCTGTAATGAGGTCACCAAATGAGACGAGGAGTCTGAGTTTGGAGCTTTGTAGGTTGAATGAATGTCTGCATTGAAGGGCCTGCTGGATAAGAAAAGCCAAAAAAGGCTCTTCTGACCCACCCTGTGTTCTATAGTCTGTGACAGTTCTGTTCTGCAGAATGTGGGGCATGGGAGATATACACCTACTGTTCTTACGGGTTTATATATTATAAGAGAGATCCTTGACATCTGGTAGACTACTGGGTGAGATTTACTCCTTACAAAATCTTCCACAGATACACAAACTAAAAACGAACAAACAAATGAAAATAAATAAATAAGAATTTACGTTTTGTTAAATAGCCAGGTTTAAAATTGCAATGTGTATTTTTCAAATTCAGTATTGAAAGGCTAGTTTATATAACCTATATTATTACTGATCTTTACTAATTCTTTTCTCCCTCTTTTTTTCTCTAGGTTTTACATTGTGCGGTAGGTAAGTATGGACTTTTCCCCCTACTATGCACAGTGGATTTTCCTTTGTTTTGAAGTCATAAATAATAGGTCAATGTGATTATTACTGAATATTGAAAAAACTAAACTAGTTAATTATTATATATAGAATTGCATACTTTGGTGTGGCTCTTGGTTTCTGAAATGATAGGTACTATTTAGATCTTATCACTGAACAGTTTATTAAATGTCAAAACTGTTTTGCTCTGTCAATTTAAAGAGGCCCGTCTCACGTCGTTACAAGGGTGACAGAAACACTAGCATACATATTAAAATGTGACTTGGGGTCCTGGTTCTGAACTATGTAGAAAGCCCTCTTGTAATCACTTAAATATTATATTTTCTTTCCTTATGATGAAAATGGAGTACTGTGTATATTGCCTACCTCCCAGAAGAATACTGAATGTGTGTGAGAGGGACTGGGAAAATATAAAGTTATAGAAATGTAAGGGATTTATATGGAAAGCAGATACAGTGTGTTTTCTTTTGGGGGGAAGGAGCGGGTCATCCGATTCTGCCCTGGAAGTGAGATGTAGCTTCTTGTCTGGGATGGGCTAGACCCCTCTAAATAGAACTGAATTTTGGAAAGTTGACAGATTCTGTAGAGTAAACAAACCCCTAGTGATTGCCATGCGTCTGAATTTGTCTGAAAAGGAGGACTTGCAGTTGACCTAGGAGAGCACCAAAGGTCTGAAAACTCAAGAACCATGCATCCAAACCATTTTGGTCCTGTCAGCTTAATTCACAAGTTAAGTGGGTGCCCACTATAGTCAGGGCACTGTGCTTGGCACTGTAGCCTGCAGAGATGAGGAGACTTGGTTCAGAAGGACACACGGGTGGGGGCCCCTTGGCGGCTCAGTCGGTTAAGCGTCTGACTTCAGCTTAGAACCCGGAGTCTGCTTCAGATTCTGTGTCTCCCTCTCTCTCTCTGCCCTTCCCTGCCCCACCAAATAAATAAAGATAAACTTGGGGAAAAAAGGATACACAGGTGGACACACAGCAAGCTATCTACCTTAGGTCTTGCACAGTCGCTCTGATATCCAGCTCCATTAATTTTAAGGAAGACAAAGCATCTTCATTGTAGTCTTGCACCTCAACTAATTTCCACTAGGACTGAGGTCTATAGTCAGGAGTTTCTCCCTATGATTTGCAGAATTTTGTAAGCATGTGTCTATATTTATTTTAGGAGTGGCTGGATAGAATTCATAGCTTACATTAGATTCCCACAGGAGTATGTGATCCCCAAAAGGTTAAGAAATACTGCTTTAGAACCTTTGAGCAAGAGATTTGAAAGGGGCTTGGGGTCTCATCTGCCACATGATCTGCTTTCTCAGAAGTTATAGGACCTGGACCATGTCACATAGCCAGTAATGGGTTTTAGCTGATGTGTAATTTCACACACGTTTCCTTTCTGATCCTTTGTGTACAATTTTGAGATGAAAAATTTTTTTCATCATGCATTTAGATGGTTAAATGCATTTTAAGCATAAGCTTATAGATTAAGGTATACATTTGGCCAGAGAGAGTTCTGGAACCACTTTAGGCCTTTCTCACATGATTGAACCTTGTGCCCCATTCTCCCCATTCTCTTAACCTTCGTGTCCTACATTTTAATCACTATTACTTCATTGTGTTTTAATGCCCCAATTCCCTTTATCTTACAATGTGTTTTCATACCCTCTTTATAAAATGTCTATCCCTAGAAATAAAGTTTATGACCAATATCTTTATTCATACCAAGAAAGTTACTGAATGCCTGGCAGGTGGTGGGTGCCAGACAGTGGGTTGGACAGTGAGAGTAGAAATGTGAGCAGGCCCAAGCTTGGGTTCAGGAAACACGCAGTCAGATGGGCAGCCTTCTGAGCTCCGCTGGTGGGAGGCAGTCCACAGACTGGTGTTCAAGTCACACTCTGTTCTGATGGTTTGTGGATAAGTGTCCCCAGGGCCTAATGTGGTACTTGACATAGAGTAGATACTATATATATANCATGTCATCTGCGAAGAGTGAAAGTTTGACTTCCTCTTTGCGAATTCTGATGCCTTTGATTTCCTTTTGTTGTCTGATGGCTGATGCTAGGACTTCCGGCACTATGTTAAACAACAGTGGTGAGAGTGGACATCCCTGTCGTGTTCCTGATCTCAGGGGGAAAGCTCTCAGTTTTTCCCCGTTGAGGATGATGTTAGCTGAGGGCTTCTCCTAGATGGCTTTTATGATGTTTAAGTAGGTTTCTTCTAGCCTGACTTTCTCTAGAGTCCTTATTAAGAAGCGATGCTGTATTTTGTCAAATGCTTTTTCTGCATCTATTGACAGGATCATATGGTTTTTATCTTTTCTTTTATTGATGTGATGAGTAGATACTTTAAAAGACCTTAATTCAAGGCACTTGGGTGGCTCAGTCGGTTAAATGTTGGACTTCAGTTCAGGTCATGGTCTCATGGTTCGTGAGTTTGAGCCCCCGCGTCGGGCTCTGTGCTGGCAGCTCAGAGCCTGGAGCCTGCTTCGGATTCTGTGTCTCCCTCTCTCTCTCTTCCCCTCCTCCACTCGCGCGCTGTCTCTCTCTCTCTAACAAACAAACAAAAAAATTTAAAAAGAAAAAATTCCTTCTTAGTTCCTTAAGGACCTTGCCCTGTCAGTGATTCTGTCTCCTGCATCCTCACTCTTTGTCATCTGCCTTTTCCTTCCCAGCTCACAAAATACTCAGGGGGGGTAGCATTCTAAAAATAAACTTATCCTTTGACCCTACATTCCTCCCTTATCACTACTTAATTCCCCTCCATCCCTTTTACCAGATCTTTTTTTAAATGTTTATTTATTTATTTTGTGAGCAAGCATAGGAGGTGCAGAGAGAGACTGAGAGCCCAAGCAAGCTCCACGCTGTCAGTGCAGAGTGCGATGCGGAGGTCGATCTCCATAGCTAGGTGGTCATCAGATTTTATCATTTTTGTTTCCTGAATATTTCTCAGATTGTCTTGTTTTTTCATCACCATTCAGGGCGTCGGTACGTCTCATCTGGACTCCTTTATTGGTCTCCCTGAACTTCTAGGCTTGTAATGTTAACAGTAATAAGAACCACCCTTTATTGAGCATTTACTGTGTTCCAGTGCTTTAGACTCATTACCTCATTGACTTCCCTTTTTACAGGTGACAAGACTGAAGCTTAGAAGGTTTTAAATCTTGCCAGAGTTCACAGTTAATAAGCCATAGAGCCATGAGTCGAACATTTGACCGGGTGACTCTAAGCCCATGCTTCACACAGCCGTTGAGGGAGTTAGTTAAAAGATACTTCTGAGCCTGTGGCCTCCTTGCTTAAAACCCTTCACTGGTTTAAACTTCGCCATGATTAGGAGCCTGCCCACCCTTCCCAGCCTTCCCTGTGCCCTTCCTCTCACTCCATGCTTCAGCTTCCCTGGCCTTTTTGTGGGTCTTGCCACCACTTCCTGCCTCTGGTCTGTGGCCAGGCCTTGCTCTGCGTCTGGAATGAGCAGCCCACCCCCTCCTGCTGGCAGCCCTTCACCACTCTTCCTGCAGTAAACTCTCCTACCGGCCACTGGCTAGAGTAGGTACCTTTCCTCTCCTCTCCGTCAGAGGCTACACTTCGCTGTTGGTATCCTTTCTGCTGTGCGCTGCGGTCTGTCACTGCCTGTATCTCCTGCCAGCATCACTGTTGTTTGAGCAATGAGAACCGTTTCTTACTGGTTTCTGTATCCCAACACCTAAGAGTCCAGGCCGCCTAGTGGAAGCTCGGTGAACATTTGATCATACTCTAACCAAATTCTGGTGACGTTTTTCAAAAATGGTTTCAAAATGTGTTCAGTTCCTTTAAAAAGTAAATGATATTAATAAGGAGGCTGTTTCTAGCATGACCTAAAGGCAGTCCTTTTTTTGCTCCTACAATTTAAGTTTATTTTTGGATGCTGGTTTCTCTTCTTGTGGCTTGGTACAACTTTTCACCCTAAGAATTTGGTCTTTTACAACTTGTTTTGGAGCCTTGGGATGTTTTTAGTTTACATGCTATTGATGGGAAGTCTGGACCTCAGTCAGACCTGGGTTATTTATTAGCTGTGTCGCTTCCAGGAAGTAACTCCATCTCTGCCCCTTTGTTTCTACATCAGTTAAAGGCGATGATAGTGCCTTATAGGGTTGTTGTGCAAACGAAAGGGGACATGTATGGGAAGTACTTAGCATGATGTCTAAACCATGGTAATACTGAAGACTGCCCAGCCCCAAAGGGGAGCTGTTATTACTAACTAAAACAGCTGTGCTGTCATAGAATGGTAAAAGTGTCTGTCCCTGACGTACTGTTGAATATCGGTATACCTCTTCCGTATTCCAAGTTTTCTTAAATTATAATTTCTGTGTAAGTGAGCGCTTCAGGACTGTTTATTCTCAGTATGAGTTGGAGCTGCTTCTGGTTCATGCTTGTGACAATGCAAGTTGGCAAAAACAGCTTCCAGAAACAATAAACTACAGTTCTGTATGAGGGGCTCATTTCCAAGGAGCCAAGCCTCCTGTCTATGCAGAAGGGTTCCCATGCCCCCGTTATTTCCAGGTGTAGGTTGTTTGTTCTCCATTAATAATGTAGAGATGGGAGTTCTTTTCTGAGGTTGGGGGAATGATTTTGAATGTATACTAGGGATATTTAAAAAAAAATTTTTTTAACATTTATTCATTTTTGAGAGAGAGAGAGAGAGACAGAGCATGGGTGGGGGAGGGGCAGAGAGTTAGAGAGACTGAAATCTGAAGCAGGCTCCAGGCTCTGGGCTGTCAGCACAGAGCCCAATGCCAGGCTCGAACTCACAGACCACAAGATCATGACCTGAGCCGAAGTCGGATGCTTAACCCACTGAGTCACTCAGGCACCCTGTGGATATATATTTTTTTAAGCAAAATACAATTGACGTATAACATTGTATTTGTTTCAGGTGTACAACATAACAATTTGGTATATGTATACATTCCAAAACATGACCACAATTTTATTAGTTTCCCTCACCTCACATAGTTACAAGTTTTTCTTGTGATGGGAACTTTTAAGATTACTCTCTTAGTAACTTTGATATAAAGTATAGTATTAATTATGGTCACTATGCTGTGTATTACATTCCCAGGACTTCATTATCTTATAACTGGAAGTTCATACCTTTTGACCACTTTCACTGATTTCCTCCACCCCCAGCCTCTGGTACCCACCAGTCTGTTCTCTGTGTCTGTGAGTTTGGTTTTGGTTTGTTTTTTCCCCTCAGATTCCATGTATGTGTGAAACAATGCAGGATTTGCTTATCTCTAAGACAAGATGTAAATGCTGTGGTTGCAGCCCTCAACCCAGGATTTGTAGTGCTTTATGTTTATGCGATATTTTTCTTTTTCGAAATGAGAATTATGAAAAAAAAAAACACTTTGAGACTTACCTTTCACAAGACTACAGAGAAGGGTTCTAATTTCTTTTTTTTATGTTTTTATTTATTTTTGAGAGAAAGAGAGAGAGCGCAAGCGGGGGAGGGTCAGAGAGAGAGGGAGATAAAGAATCCGAAGAGAGGCTCCAGGCTCTGAGCTGTCAGCACAGAGCCTGATGCGGGGCTCGAACCCATGAACCATGAGATCATGCTCTGAGCCGAAGTCAGATGCTTAACCCACTGAGCCACCCAGGTGCCCCGAGTTCTGATTTCTTTATTCATGTGGTGTAGCTTGTATTGAAACTTACCTACTACCTATTTTCCTGTGTTGTGTTGCAAATTAGATTGTGGAAGAGGTATATGGGACATGGGGTGGCTGTCAGCTAGCTACAGAGTATGGTTCTCCCTCTTTGTTGGGATGGAAAGTAGAGGTAGAGGGACTGGAGCTGAAGATACTCTTGGTAAGATGTGACATCGTGCATTCAGTGAACCTTCATGTTGAAAACTATTCTGTCAATATGAATAACTTTGGAAGTTCTCTTGACTGAAAAGTGTAGAACAGGAGTTCAATAGCCCAGAGGGTACTGAGTCTAATGTTAATGTTGAGTATTAGCACTTTGATATCATCAGCAGACAAGAACAGAACCCCTTTTACTGAAATATTCTGGATTTCTGATTCCAAGTACATTTTTATATGTGCCAGCTTGCCCTCCTCTTTCAAACTAATGGCACCTTTTCTTGTTTTTAAAAAGTGAATTTTAAGAAATTTGCAGTTGCCTTAATATTAGTAGGTAGCATGTGGCTTCAAAACTGATTTTATTAGGTAACAAATGGTGCCAGAGAGGAAGAGGAGCAGCTGTTAGGGAGATGAACACCAGAAGACCACATCTCCTACCAGAAATCTTTTCCGTTCCATCAGTTACAGTGAACTAACTCCTCTCCAAACCGTAATGCTACTATCCCCCACTTTAAGAGGATCAAGGTAATAGTCATTTACAGTGCAATATTGTGAAGGAACTGTCATCACATGTTATTAAAACCAGACCCAGAATCCTCTGTATTATAGTGGAAGAGAACTCCAGAAGGAAGCATCCCAGAGGGAAGGAGTAATTCCTGTGGATTTGATTACCTGAATTCTGTTTATATCCCCATTCCTGCCCCCTCCTCAGGGGTATGGCTTTGAAGAAAAACTGCTTTCTCTAGTTCCACTTAGGTTAGTTGACATTTTTTAAATGAACTGTACTGAATAGGAAGAGCAGAAAGGGAATGAGTATCAAACAGTATAAAAAATAGCCGTATTTCCAAAGCACAAACTTTGGATCCTGAGATCTACCTTCCCTTTTGTTACTGGGAGCTGACACAGCTTCACATGGACCTTGCTGACCCTCTTGCGCCCTGTTCTTAGTGTGCTCGACCCGGGCCTCTCCCCCTTTCCCTAGCCCATTTTTCTGACCCCTCCCCCCACAAGAATGAATAAAAGAATGTTTCAGATTGAGAGTCACGTGTTGCTTTCTGGCTGGGAGGCCTGCTTAGTGGCGATACGGGCTGAGGGAAGAAGGAGCCCTCTGAGTTGGGAAAATGGACTTTTCCCAGCAGGCTCTCCCGTCTCCCCTGCCCAGAGGCTTCTAAGGCTCCGGCTGGAGAGCTCCTGGGGTACAGGGGGAGGGTCAGAGGCTTGGGCAGGAAGTTGCCAAAGTCAGTCTTCACATCCTTGCAATTCTGCCTTTGTCATTTATTGAGTACAGTCATTTTCCAGTGTCTGACAACCAGAGCTCTGTGAAGACATACGACTGTGGTCAAACCATAATCAAGCCCTTCCCACCAGCCTGGCTTAGTCTCCTTCTGCCTCGGCCCTTCGTTCATTCTGTTGCCTCCTGATCAAATTTTGCCTCCTCCTCTCCAGACACGGAGCGAAGAGGAAGAGCAGATAGTTTTAGCACCTGCGCCTTCTGCTCCTGGCACCCAGAGCCAAAGCACTTGTTCTCTGAATAAACTTTGTGTTTTCACACCTCCAGAATTTGTACGTACAGCCTCTTTTGCCTGGAACACCCAGCTCTGTCAGTTGTTCCTGCTCGGTGTGAATGTACTGAGATGAAGGGAAGAGAGAAACAAATAGAGCATGCTCATTAGGAGCCCAAAGTGCCTGAGCAGGGAAGGTTGGAGACTTAGCAGAGCTCATATGCACCACCTGGCACCAGGCCAGCACTCAGTTACCTATAGCAGCCTCTCCATTGATGATCAGTGGGCAAGACTTCATCTCTGAGGGCTTCTGTTCCCAGTCAGAATTCAGAAGGGAAAGCCTTGAAGAGAGAGCCTAGATGGGGAATCTTACCCTCTGCCATCCTTGTAGGAACAGCTAGGGGTTTGGTTTGAATGCAGACCTGTTACTGAGATACTTAAAAGTGTCTTTCTCTATAAGATACTGTACCGTCCAGTCCCTTAGGAACCAAGCCAAGGCAAACCAGGTCTGTTGGAAATACTACTAGTTGTTGACGAGTCAAGCATCCTCTCACTAAGCCGTAGTTTCCACATCTGAAAACGTAGGGGTTGGACTGGTTAATAGATTAACATTCCTTGCACCCTGATGTTCTGACATTCCTTGAAATTAACTAATATAGCTTAAAGAGATGAATTTTAGTTATCTGAGTAGTGATAGAAAAAGAGGATAGGCTAGACCTTTCGACGTACCTATGTATTAGTCTTAAGAAACTTATTTCAAGTATGGTAGTTTCAGTAAATCTTTCCTTCCAATGCATTTTGAAAGCCACATCACAAAGCAGAATTGAAATGGGAGATGCGCGCCTGTACATTTTCTATAGTATGCGTTTACCCATAGTCACCACTAGATGGCACCCTTGTATTAGGACATTTTTATCTTGGAAGTTACAGAACTTCTGGAGGATGTCTAATAAAAATAGGTAGCAAAGAATCAATAGCTGAAACTGAGGAATAAAAAGATTCACCGGAAAAAAAGAGACATTGATGTTTTTCTGTGAATTCTGACAACTTGACCATTAATATCAGAGGCAATGAAAAAATAGAACTTTCTACATTACCCTGAAAGAAATTATCTTAACATTTCTTTTTTTTTTATAAGGCATCAAAGCGTCTTTAAAATTAAAAATAAAATTAATTTTCTTCATTAAAAAGCTGGGCAGGAAAGAAATATATTTTCCAAAAGTTCTCTGGTGAGATGGTTGGTGGCAAGCTGAAACCAATAAACCTGTTCTTCACTTCAAAAGCAAGGTTGGTCAAGAGAGCTGGAAGTACCATCTAGTGACTGAGTGGAGTAAATTCCATTGAGCCGAAAGGGGAAAGTTTGAGTTCTCTTTTAGCAAAAGAATTACTTGGTTTATGCCTCTGGGAAGAGTTGACTGGTTAAGTAAATAATAAAGGGAGCAAGAATGCTTAGGAATATTTGTATGACAGTGGTATGTCTTCTTTTTTTAATAGTTCTGTACAGCTTTCTTGGGAGAGGATTTTTTTACTCTCCATTCATAGTGAACATTTTTCCAGTATTTTTTCCCTTTCAGTAACAGTTTCTATCTCACAATGTTCTTTCAATTAACAATCTGCATTTAGGATTTATCCATGCCTTTGTATGGCTTGATAGCTCATTCCTTTTGATTTCTGAATAGTATTCCGTAGTGTGGATCCACTGGTTTATTTATCCATTTACCTATTGAAGGACAACTTGGTTGATTCCAATTTGGGATGATTATGAATAAAAATGCTGTAAATATTCATGTGCTGGTTTCATGCGGACAAAAAAATAATTTTGCATTTTCCAGTCTGTTGAGTATATACCTAGTAGTAGCACGATTGTTGGATTGTGTCATAGGACTGTGTTTGGCTTTCTAGGAATCGGCCAAATTGTCTTCCAGAGGGGCTGTACCACTCTGCATTCCCATCAGTAATGAATGAAAGTTCCTATTGCTCTGCATCCTTGCCAGCAATTAGCATTTTAGATTTTAGCTATTCTCACGTGCGTAGTAGTATCTTTTGTTTTAATATTCACTCCTGGAATGACAAACGATGTTGCACATGTTTTCATACTCTTTGCGAACTGTGCATCTTCTTTGGTGAGGTATCTGTTCATATCTTTTGCCCATTTTTTAATTGGGTCGTTTGTCTTCTTGTTGAGATTTCAGAATTCTTATTATATTTTTGATACAAATCCTTTATCATGTATATATTTAGCAAATATTTTCTCCCAGTCTGTGACTTGTCTTTTCATTCTCTTAATAGCGCCTTTCACAAAGCACAAGTTTTTAATTTTAATAAAGTCCAGCTTAACTACGTTTTTTTCTTTCATGGATCTTGCTTTCGATGTTGTATCTAAAAATTCATTACCAAACCCAAGTTTATGTAGATTTTCTCCTTTGTTTTCTTCCAGCATTTTACAGATAGCTCTATGATCCATTTTGAGTCCATTTTTGTAAAAAACGTTCAGTCTGTGTAGGTTTATTTTTTTGCATGTGGATGTCCAATTGTTTTAGCACTATTTATGGAAAAGACTGTCCATTCTTCATTGAATTATCTTTGGGCTCTTATCAGATATTAGCTGATTATATTTGTGTTGGTCTATTTCTGGGCTCTCTATTCTGTTGATCTATGTCTTACTATTTTGCATATACCATGCTGTCTTGATGATAGTAGGTCTTGAAATTCAGTAGAATAATTCCTCCACCTTTGTTCTTTTTTTAGTATTGTATGGGTCTTTTGCCTTTTCATAAAAACTTTAGAACCAGTCTGTTAAGACCTAGCAAATAGCTTCCTGGGGTCTTGAATGAGATTGTGTTGAATCTGTAGATCAATTTGGGAAGAACATCTTAACAATATTGAGGCTTTCAATTCACAAACATGGAATAGCTCTCTGTTTGCTTAGATCTTCTTTAATTTCTTTCATCACTTTGTAGTTTTCTTCAGACAAAATGTTTTGTTAGATTTATCTCTAAATATTTCCTCTTTCTGAGATGTCATTATAAATGGACTTTTTGAATTCAAATTCTAGTTGTTCACTGCTAGTAGATAGGAAAGCAATGGACTTTTATATATTGGCCTTCTATCCTGCAACCTTCATCTACTTGCTTCTTAGTTCCGGGAGTGATTTTGTAGATTCTTTGGGACTTTCTACATAGACAATCATGCCATCTGTAACTAAAGACCATTTTATTTCTTCCTTTCCAACCTGTCTACCTTTAAAGGTTTTGTTTTTCTTTTCTCACTGCAGTAGCTTGGGCTTCCAGTTTGACATTCCTAATGTTCATTAATAAAATAAAGCAATTCCTAGATCAATTTTTCTCCACAACCCAGTTCTGAAGAAATACATGCTTCCTACTTCATATTTACTACCAAGGTATAAAATTAATATTTATATGTAAGGTCACTCAGGATTTATTTTTAGATCTTCTCTATCCTTATCTTTGTCTGCATGATCTGTTTTGCACTGAGATTGAGAATACTAATACCTCTAATTATTAACGTATTTCTAATTTTCCTTCTTTCTCCTATAGCTTCTGCATAGCAAAGCAGATAGTTATTTGTGATGGTTACAAGTTCGGTGTGAACTGTGACTTTTAGCACTACAAAATGTCTTATTTGCGGCCTCTGTGAATCACATCTTGTATCAGCGTAGAAGTGAGTCTTGTCTTATGGGAGCCAGTTTGAAAATCTTTTTCCTTTAATAAGTGACTTCAGCCCCTTCACAGTAATTGATATGAGAGATATTTGGCCTTACTCGGTCACATTTCTGTTATAATTGGTGCATATACTATGTATTATTTGCTGTGTTTACTTACATGATGTGTTTGCTGTGTTGTTGGGTTTTTTATATTTATTTTAGTAATAAAATAGTCCTTGGCACCTTTTTCAAAGATCATTTGACCATATCTATGTGGCTTTTATTTCTGGGCTTTCTTTATATTACTTTGGTCTATATATCTGTTTTTATGACCAGAACATGCTGTTTTGATTACTGTAGCTTTGAAGTATATTTTGAAATCAAATAATGTGTTGCCTTCATCTTTGTTCTTTTTGCTCAAGATTGCTGTGGCCATTTGGGGTCTTTTGTGGTTTCGTGTGAATTTTAGGATTTTTTTTCTTTTTCTGTGAAAAATGCCTTTGGAATTTTGATAGGGGTTGCATTGTATCTGTATATTGATCTGGGTAACATGGACATTTTAACTATTAATTCTTCCAGTCCATAAACACAGGATATCTTTCCATTTTTATGTGTCTTTAATTTCTTTCATCAGTGTTTTACAGTTTTCAGTAAATTTTTCTGATTTTTTACTCCTGTGGTTAAAATTATTCCTAAGTATTTTTTTTATGCTGTTGTAAATGGGATTGTTTTCTTAATTTCTTTTTCAAATAGTTTGTTGTTAGTGTATATAAACTCAACAGATTTTTATATGTTTAATTTGTATCTTGCATCTTTACTGAATTCATTTCTTAGTTTTAACAGATCATTTTGTAAACAGAGACCATTTTCCTTCTTCCTTTCTGTTTTGGATGCCTGTTAATTTCTTTTTCTTTCCTAATTGCTCTGGCTAGGATTGCCAGTACTCCAGGAAATAGAAGTGGTGAGAGTGGGCATCTTTGTCTTCTTCCTGATATTAGATAAAAAGATATTAGAGAAAAAGCTTTTCAGCTTCTCACCATTGAGTATGGTGTTAGCTGTGGGCTTGTGATATATTTCCTTTATTATGTCGAGATTTCTTCTATACCCAACTTGTTGATGAGAATTTTTATCATGAAAAGGTTTTGAATTGTGTCAGATGCTTTTTCTACATCTATTGAGATGGTCGTATGATTTTTGTCCTTCATTTTGCTAATGTGCTGTATTATGTTTATTGATTTGCATGTGTTGAACCATTCTTTCATCCCAGAGATTAATCCCACTTGATCATGGTGTATGATTTTTGTTGTTGAATTTGGTTTGCTAATATTTTTGTTGAGAATTTATACATCTGCATTCATGAGGGACATTAGCCCAAAATTTTCTTTTATTGTAGTTTCCTTGTTTGGCTTTGGTGTCAGGATAATGCTGGCCTCATAAAACAAATTTGAAAGTCTTCCTTCCTCCTTCATTTTTTAGATGAATTTGAGAAGTATTGGTATTAATTCTTTAAATGTTTGGTAGAATTTACCAGTGAAGCCATCAAATCCAAGTTTTCCTTTTTTGGGAAGTTCTTGATTACTGATTAATTCTGTTTGTTTATTATTGGTCTGTTGAGATTTTGTTTCTTCACAATTCAGTCTTAGTAAATGGTATTCTAGTTTGTCCATTACTTCTATGTTATCCAATTTTTTGGCATATAGATATTCATAGTAGTTTCTTATGATCCTTTGTGTTTCTGTTGTATCAATTGTACTGCCTCTTTTCTCATTTATAATGTTATTTATTTGAGTTTTCTTTTTTCCCCCCTAGTCTACCTAAAGGCTTCTCAATTTTGCCTATCTTTCTAGAAAACTAACTCTTAGTTTCATTGATCTTTTCTGTAGTCTGTCTAATCTCTATTTCATTTATTTCTGCTCCGGTCTTTATTATTTCCTTCCTACTGCTTACTTTGGATTTAGTTTCTTCTTTTTCTAGTTCCATGAGGTATAAAGTTAGGTTGTTTATTTGAGATCTTTTTTTGTAATGTAAGCATTATTGCTACAAATTTCTCTCTTAGAACTGCTTTTACTGCATCCCATAAGTTTTGCTATGTTGTGCTTCCATTGTCCTTTGTCTCAGGATATTTTTGATTTCCGTTTTGCTTCCTAATTTTCCAACTTTACTCCTGTTATTAGTTTCTACTTTGAGACCATTGTGGTTAGAAAAGATCTTTAATATGATTTTAGTCTTCTTAAATTGTTAACACTTATTTTGTGACCTAACCTGTGATCGATCTATTGTGGAAAATGTTCCATGTGCGGTTGCAAAGATGGTGTATTCTGCTGTTGTTGGATAGAATGTTCTATGGATGTATAGGATGTCTCCTTGGTCTGTAGTGTTGTTCAAGTCCTCTGTTCCCTCATATTGATACCTGTTACGATGATCTATCTGTTGTTGAAATTGGGGTGTTGAAGTCCCCTACTATTATTGGTTTGCTGTCTACATCTCCCTTCAGCTCTATTAATACTTGCTTTATATATTTAGATGTTCCAATGTCAGGTATGTACATATTTACAGTTGTTACATCTTCTTGATTAGTTGACCCCTTTATCATTACCTAATGATTTTTGTCTCTTGTGACAGTTTTTGACTTAAAGCTGATTCCATTTGCATGGAATATCTTTTCCCATCCCTTCACTTTCAGCCTAGGTGTCCTTAAAGCTAAAGTGAGTCTTGAGGCACCTTTGGCTCAGTTAGTTAAGTGGCCAAATTTGGCTCAGGTCATGATCTCACAGNGTTTTTTTTTTTTTTTTTTAATCTATTCAGTCACTCTCTTTTCATTGTAGATTGTGATTGTGATCCATTTATATTTAAAGTAATGGTTATTTTTAATTCTTTGTCAGGTGGTTCATAGATCTCCATTTCTTTACAGTCAGTTATTGGCATTTTATTTTGTTGTTTTTGATGATATCATGTTTTTCTGATTGTGATCTTTGTGGCTTTGCATTGATGTCTGTGCACTTGAAGAAGTCATTTTTTCTACTCTTTATATCCTGGCTTTGACAGGGAAAGCCCTCTACCAGTCAACCTGGTCAGAGATTCTAGGCAGGCTGTGTGATGGGTGTCTGCACAGGAGCTTGCTGCTGGAGTCCAGCAGGCGGGCCTGGTGCCTGGGTTAGTGAGTGGGTGTGCCTGGTACCTGGGGACACTAGGAGAGGTCTGAATCTGGGTCCACAGAGATGCGCTTGGTGCCTGGGACTGCTGTGTCGGGCCTGGAGCGTGGGTCCATGGGGCCAGCCTGGA
Source organism: Crocuta crocuta (assembly GCF_008692635.1). Lineage (NCBI taxonomy): Eukaryota > Metazoa > Chordata > Mammalia > Carnivora > Hyaenidae > Crocuta > Crocuta crocuta. The sequence continues at coordinate 2,047,770 of NW_027530544.1, read as the reverse complement.
AACAGGGGCTGCAGGGGCCTGGCTGGCACTGGAATGGGCCTGGGTCCTAGGTCCGTGCGGCTAGCCCAGTACTGGAGTAGTTCTAGAGCCTAGGTCAGTAGAGGGGCTCGTCCAGCGCTGGGTTCTACAGCCGGGGCCACAGGTACAGGCCTCATGCTGTGCTAAAGCTGGGTATTTACTTCACTTTTCCTTACCCCACAACAGAATATCTCTGTCTGAGCTATACTGGATTTTTTAAGTAATCTCTACACCCAGAGTGGGGCTCAAACTCCTAATCCTGAGGAAGAGTCGAATGCTCCATCACATCGAACTTGCTGACATCACCAAGGACTTTTTCTTTATAGTTAAAGTCTAACAGGGGTGCCTGGCTGGCTCAACTGAGCTGTGGTCACAGCTCAGAGCCTGGAGCCTGCTTCCGATTCTGTGTGTGTGTCTTTCTCTGCCTGTCCCCAACTCATGCTCTGTCTCTGTCTCTCAAAAAAATAAATGTTTAAAAATGTTTTAATAATTAATGAATTAATGAATTAAAGCCTGATAGGTTTACTAGGATATGCCTTAGAGTTGACCATTGCAGGGCAGTTTCCCTAGGTAGTTAATATACTCTTTTGACATGTAAATTCAGGCCTTCTTTTACTTCTGGAAGCTTTATTGGATTATGGTTTTAAACTTTAGTACGGTTTCTGTTTTTCTGTTTTTCTTTCTCAGGGACTCCAAATATATATACACCCATACCTCAGAGGTATTGTGGGTTTGGTTCCACACTATTGCTATAAAATGAATATCACAATTAAGAGAGTCCAATGAATTTTTTGGTTTCCCATTGCATATAAGAGTTATGTTTATACTGCAGTCTGTTAAGTGTGCGGTAGCATTATGTTTAAAGGAACAATGGATATATCTTAATTAAAAAATGCTTTATTGCTAAAAACAATGCTAGCCATCATTGGTTCATTCGTAGTCGTTATCTGTTTTCCTGGTAGAGGGTCTTACCTCAGTGTTGATGGCTGCTGAAGGTCGAGTGTGTGTGGCAATTTCTCACGATAAGACACAAGTGAAGTTTGCCACACCAGTTGGCTCTTCCTTTCACAGTTTTTCTGTGGCGTGCGATGCTGTTGGATAGCATTCTACCCACAGAATCACAAGGAGTCCGTTCTCTCAGACCCTGCCAGTGCTTTATCAACTAAGTGTACGTAATATTCTAAATCCTTTGTTGTTCATGTCAGTAGTCTTCACAGCATCTGCACCAATAGATTCCATCCCAAGAAATCATTTTCTTTGTCCGTCTATTAAAGTTTTATCATGAGATTATAGCAGTTCAGTCCCGTCTTCAGGCCCCACTTCTGATTCTAGTTCTCTTCTGTTTCCACCACATCTGCAGTTACTTCCTCCCCTGGAGTCTTGAGGGTTGGAATCAACTTCTTCCAAACCCCTGTTAATGTTGCTATTTTGACCTCTTCCCAGGAATCATGAATATTCTTACGGCATCTAGAATGGTGAATCCTTTCCAGGATGTTTTTAATTTACTTCGCTCAGATCTATCAGTTGCAGATCTAGGGCAGCTAGATCTTACAAAATGTATTTCTTAAATAATGAGACTTGAAAGTCAAAATTACTCCCTGATCCACGGACTGCAAAATGAATGTTGTGTTAGCAGGCGTGACATTAATCTTGTCAAACATCTCCTTCAGAGCTCTTAGTTGACCAGGTGCATTGTCATTGAGCAGTTATATTTGGAAAAGAATCTTTTTTCTGAGAAGTAGGTTTCAACAGTGGGCTTAAAATATTTAGTAAGCCATGTTGTAAACAGATGTGCTGTCATCCAGGCTTTGTCGTTCCATTTACAGAACACAGGCAGAACAGATTTAGCACAATTCCTAAGGGCCCTAGGATTTGGGGAATGGTAAACGAGCATTGGCTTCGACTTCAGGTCACCAGCTGCATTAGCCCCTAACAAGAGTGAGCCTGTCTTTTGAGGCTTTGAAGCCAGGCATTGACTTCTCTTTAGCTATGGAAGTCCTAGATGGCATCTTCTTCCAATAGATAGCTATGTTGTCTACTTTGTTGTTTAGTGTAGTCACTTCCATTTAATTACCCGAACTAGATCTTCTAGATGACTTGCTGCAGCTTCTGCATCAGCACCTGCTGCTTCACCTTCACCTTCTACTTTTATATTATGGAGACGGCTTCTTTCCCTAAGCCTCATGAACCAACCTCTGCCAGCTTCCAACTTTTACTTTGTAGCGTCCTCACCTCTCTCAGCCTTCATAGAATTGAAGAGAGAGTCAGGGCCTTGCTCTGGGATAGGCTTTGGTTTAAGGGAATGTTGTGTCTGGTTTGACATTCTATCCAGACCACTTAGGCTTTTTCCATATCAGTAATAAGGCTGTTTCACTTTCTTATCATTTATATGTTCACTGGAGTAGCACTTTTAATTTCCTTCAGGGACTTTTCCTTTGCATTCACAACTTGGCTAACTGTTTGGCTCAAGAGTCCTAGTTTTTGGCCTGTCTTGGCTTTTGACATGCCTTCCTCACAAACCTCAATCATTTTAAATCATTTTGATTTAAAAAAAACTTTTTAATGTTTATTTATTTTTGAGAGAGAGCACGCAAGCAGGGAAGGGGCAGAGAGAGGGAGACACAAAATTTGAAGCAGGCTCCAGGCTCTGAGCTGTCAGTCCAAGAGCTTGATGTGGGACTCGAACTCATGGACCATGAGATCATGACCTGAGCCAAAGTTGTACACTTAACCAACTGAGCCACCCAGGCACCCCTCTAGCTTTAGATTTAAAGTGGAGACCTGCAACTCTTCCTTTCACTTGGACCCTTAATGGACTTTGTGGGGTTATTAGTTGGCCTGATTTCAATATTGCCATGTCTCAGGGAATATGGAGGCCCAAGGAGAGGGAGAGAGATAGGGAAACAGCCCATCAGTGGAGGATTTGGAACATGCCCATTTATCAGTTAAATTCACCATGTTCCGTGAGCACAGTTCCTGTTGCCCCAAAACAATTACAGCAGTAACATCAAAGATGACTGGTCACAAAATCTTCCTAATTGGGGGTGGCTCAATCCGTTAAGCGCCTGATTTCAGCTCAGGTCGTGATCTCACAGTTCATAAGTTCAGGCCCTGTACTGGGCTCTGTGCTCATAGTGTCCAGCCTACTTGGGATTCTCTCTCTCTCCCACTCTCCCTCTCTCCCTCTCTCATCGCCTCTCCCCAACTAGCACTCTCTCTCTCTCTCTCTCTCTAAATAAAAAAATAAACTTTAAAAAAAATGTGACTGATCACAGGTTACTGTAACTAAAATAGTATAATGACAAAGTTTGAAATAGTATGAGAATAACCAGAATGTGACAGAGACAAAATGAGCAAATGCTGTTGAAAAATGGCACCAAATAGACTTGCTCAATGTAAGGTTTGCCACAAACTTTTGATTTGTGGAAAAACACAACATCTGTGAAGCACAATAAAGTGAAACAGTAAAACAAGGTATGTCTCTGTGTTGGATCTTCTTTGCTTCTCTTCCAACCACTGTTTCTCTGATCCCTTTTACTTGTTTATCTCATTTTTGTTCTCTTAGTTGTTTTGCTTCTTTTCTTCAGTGTCCTTTATTAAATTTTCATTTGATTCTATTCTCCTTTGATCAACTTGAAATTAGTCTTCATTTCAGGTATGATTTTGTCTTTTTCTTTCATTCTGTCATGTGTCAATCAATTTTTGTTTTGCCTCTGCCTGCTTTTGTCCATTTCTGTTCTCTGGTTTCTGAACTTCTTATTAAAAATGATTTTTCATATCCTCAAATGCTTATTTAAACATATTTAATTCAGTTTGGAGTATTGTGTTTAAGTTTCCTTGTGATTGATTTTGTGGAGTGCATTTTCATTAGCTGAAATGTTTTGATCTTTTTTTTGTTGGTTTTCTTCTGATAATAGCTTTGCATAGTTGTCAATTGCTTTCATCTATTCACTTTGTGGAAAGGGTTAGAAGTTTTTGTTCGTTTTTAAAGATTCCTAGTTTGAAAAAACTTTTATCTCCAAATGTAGTGAAGTATAGCCCCTTCAACTGAGCTCCTTTATTTGAGGAGGTTATTGGGGGGAGATATTATTTGCCCATCAACTATTTAAGCTCTAGTTTGTGTTTTGGGAGTCTAAATTTCCCCGTCTCTTCTCCTTCACCTCCAGCCATTAGAAGGTACCTGTCTCTTCCCTTTTTAGCCAGTTCTTCCCAGAGGCATTGCCTTTTTGGGGTTGCCCTTTGGGAGTCCCACAGACATGAGTCCCTCCCCTCTTGCTGGCTCTCACTGACAAGGTGATGTTTCAGTGTTTCTGTACTAAGAGTGGACTGCCTCTTTCCGGGGTGATTTTCAGTTCAGATTTAGGCCCTCTGTTCCTCTCTTCTCTTTTCCATGCCTTTTGCCCAAACGCCTCCCATTCCACAAAGGTTCGCAGTGGCAGCTCAAAAGATTGCTCTGCTGGAATTTGGTGTTTGTTTTTCCACTTCCAGGTGAGTAGAGCCTGCAGTCACCTATGTCTTTTAGCTGACTGAGGATGGACGTTTTGTATTGATTTGTTACTGTTGATCCGTATAGCTATTTGGGGGATGCATAGTACTGTTATATAGATGTATTGTGATTGTTATTTAGTGCTCTGTTCGTTGAATGTGTAAGTAGTTTTAAAATGTGCACGTTATAACTATACCTGTAGCTAAATCTTTGCACAGCTGTGATGAGTCCTTATGGATAAATTTCTAGAAATAGGTTAAGAGTAATATCACATTTTAAGACTTTTCCTGATGCATACTTTTCATCTGCCCTTTAGAAAACCTCCTAGCATTTGTGGCATCTCTGCCGGGTGCAGGCACTGCACTGACTAAGCGTGGAGAGTACAAATACCCCATCCTGTTCTCCAGCTAAGGACACAGATGTGAAGCATAATGGGACAAAAGTTTTGCCCAAAGGGTAACATCAAAGAGATATACGAGCGCAGGAGAAGCAAGAATACTTTTTGGAACCCTTTTCCTTTATAAACAAACGCTCCCCTGTCTTCACAGAAGTCGTCCTCCTCTTACCTTCATGGAACGCTGGCTCTCTGAGGACGCGATTCCCCAGCTGCCCCTCAAGGTGGAGCTACTCACTCATCCACCTGCCCAGTCTCTCTCGGAGCTCTTTCTGTGCCTTAGGCCACCTGCTCCTGTCCTTACTAGACCCTTTCATGGCTCTTCTCTCTCCTTTTGCTGCTCAGGTATGAGTACTCCCTCGGTTTTGACCCTCAGCCTTTTTTTCTTCCCTTGTACAGTCTCTGTGTGACTTCATCATACCTGCCCCGTGGCTTCACTGGCTCCCGCATCCTCACTTCGGGGCCACATCTGTCTCCTGAGTTACTGTCCCAGCTGCCTGTTTGGAATCTCTACTTGGTTACTCTGCAAAAACCTCCAATTCAACATGTGTAAAGCTTAATTCCTTGTTGTATGCCAGGCCTGCCCTGCCTCCTTTTCCCTGGGTCTGTTAATAGCCTTACCAGTTTCTACTAGTTACAGAATCAGAAACCTGGAGATAAGCCTTGACTTTTTGTCTTCTGTCTGCCCCCCCCTCTCTCTCTGTCTCTTTCTCTTTCTTTCTCTCTCTACCTTCCTCCCTCCTCCCCCCCCCTTCCTTCAGGGAACATTGTTTCTCTGCCTCTCTGTTTATTCTCTTTTTCCCTCATGTGCTACCATGAACTCTCTCTACCCTTCTTTCTCTTCCCTCTTGCTTTTCTCCCTTTATTTTTCCTACCACTTCATTTAAAAAAAAATTTTTTTTTATAGTTTATTTTGAGAGAGTGAGCATGAGTGGGGGAGGGACAGAGAGAGAGGGATAGAGAGAGAATCTCCAGCAGGCTCGAGCCTGATGCGGGGCTCAAACTCACAAACCATGAGATCATGACCTGAACTAAAGTCGGACACTTAACCACCTGATCCACCCACACATTTCTCTACCTCTCCATTTTTGCTCATTTTCTCCATTTCTCTTTTTTCACTTCCTGCCCCATTTGTTTCCTCTATATTACCTGTACTCAGTCTCTCCTCAGCCCCCACTGCCAGCTACAAGCCTTGGCTGTGCCTCTGCTCTTCTTCCTTTGGAGAATTTGAGTTTGGTCGGGACAGCTTGAGGCCAGACAACCATTTCTGAAGCTTGAGGGGGAGGAGAATGGGGTGGGCAGAGTGTCAAATACTTGTCGACTAGAACAAACTCGCTGTTTTCTCCCTTCCACCCTAAGAGATAGCCAATATTTATCTTCTGAGCATATACATGGGTTCCCAAATGACAGCTCTGGGGTGCCTTGAAAGCCACAAACAGTTAAAACTTGGGTACAAGAAGCACCTCTAGAAAGCCTTCATCGTGATGAAAGAGACCTTCATGATCAGGATAAGAACTTTAAAGGAATATCGATCAGTGAACATCAGCTAATCTTTGTGTGTTTAATGGTGGCTCTTTTCCACGGCCTTCTTGAGACTTGGTTCATCTTTAGCTTTTATGACAGTCGTAGCCTTGAGGAACATGACTAATAATTCCAGGAGTCAGTTGAGTTGAATAAAGAATGTTTTGAACTTCTAAGTTGTTCTGTTAGTGACAGCTGCTCAAAAAGGAATCAAAGGTCTATAAATAATGGTAGATTAGCACCTTGAATAGATTGTCAGGAATCAAATAGACAGCTTGCTCTTATAGATAGATTTTTGGGGCTGGAATATATTGTTTATTGACCTATAGGAAAATAGAAAAAGCAAGAGATCTGTGACAGTCTAAGGCAGGGGTAATCTTTCTACACGTATATGCTTAACATGTTGGTTAATTTTTGATAAAGTAAGTTGACTAGAATCCCAAAAAATAATTAGCTTAGTTTATTGTGCTTTGAAGGGATCTGAAGGATATGTTGTTCCACCCTTCTGCAGGGATCAAAATGGTTATTGCTTCCAAAGAATGAACACTCAAAATCATTAATTAGGGGCACCTGACTGGCTCAGCCGGTAGAGCATGTGACTCCCGATCTCAGAGTTGTAAGTTCAAGCCCCACACTGGGTGTGGAGATTACTGAAAAATAAAACATTTTAAAAATCAATAAATATGTATATAAATAAATCATTAAGTAATTATGCAATTTATAGCTTACCTATAAAATTTATACCGAAAATGTGGTTCTGCCGAAATGTTCTCTATCTATTGATACCTTAAAAATTACCCCAAAACAGAGTGGCTTCAAATCACAAACATTTCCTGTCTCATAGTTTTTGTGGGTCTGGAATTCAGGAGCCACTTGGCGGGTTTCTGGCTCAGTCTCTGTCATAGTTGCAGTCAGGTGTCAGCCAGGGCTGCAGGCAGCTGACGACTTGACTGGAACTGGAGGGTCTGCTCCTGAGATGACTCACTCACATGTCTGTTGGCTGGAGGCCTCGGCCTCACTCCTTGATCCTCTGTGTGGACACAGGGCTGCTGGAATGTCCCTCATAACAGGACAGCTGGATTCCCCTGGAGTGGGTGATCCTGGAGAGAAGGCAAGGAGGAAGCCATAGCGCCTTTTATGATCTAGTCCCTATTTCAGCCACCATTACTTCTATTTTTTCTGTTTGTTTGAGGCTAATCACTAAGTCCAGTGGGAAAGGGAAGAGACTTAGGCTCTGCCTGTTGAAGGGAGAAATATCAAAGAATTTGTGGGCGTATTTAAAAACCATCACAGCCTTTTTTGCCTGATTTTCTCCTTCCTGTGGTTGGAAGTAGTAGAGCTTAATAGTTAAGAGCAGGGACTCTGGAGCCAGACTGCCTAGGGCTGATTCTGGTTTTACCACTTACCCATCATGTAATTTCACATGAGTTTCTTTCTTCGTCCCTCAGTTCCCTCTTGTATACAATGGGGAAAATAATAGTCTCTACCTCATTTGAGTATGGTGAGAAGTAAATCATTTAATATAAGAGAAGGATGTAGAACCATGACTGATGTGTAGATTACTCTCAGTAAATATTATTGTTGCAGTTTGAGCAACAACATAGCCTTATATTTTTCTGTCTTTATTTCCAAATAATCTAATGTAATGCTTGGTCTAACCACAGCACGTAATAGAGATTCTGGTCAGCTTGGCAAGTCCTTTAGGAATACAAAGATACGTCATAGGAGCAAAGTGAGCTGGGAACTCGCTGTGTAGAGTCCACCTGTAGCAGAGTAGCCTGTGAGGGCCTTAACTTCCTAATAACACACCATGAAGAAAGCATATCCCTCTGTACTCTGAAGCTCCGACACGTAAACTTTGCAGCAACCTGCTCTGGGATACGGGATCCGTGTTCATTACTCTTAGGGTTCATTCACGTAGTCAGCTCATAAATATTTATTCTATTTCTTTGGTTCAAAGCAAAGTGAGTCCTCACAGTAATCTATTTACTGTGAAGAATCAAGTAAAATATGTATTTTCTAGCTCTCTGGAGTTTACCTCTTTTCATATAACATTTCATCTTAGATCTGTGATTGATTTGTTTAGATGGAGACTGTGGTGCTTATGCTGGAGTTTTTCCTTAAAATAATCTGTGTAGGGGGAATGGGGTAATCACAGTTCCAACATTATAAAGGAAAATGGTTTACTAAAGAGCAATCAACTATTTGTGATAGTTAAATACTTCAGTAAATACTCGTTTATATCTGTTAGATCTTGACCTGGCATTGTGTTGCCACATTCTTGGCTCCAGAAAGATGTTTTTAAAAGATGCTCATGAATACCACATGTCAAAATTGCAAAAGAAAGCAGTTTTTTTTTTTACTTTTGTTTGTGGACATAAAATACTAGTGACTTTTTTGAGATATAAACTCTGTTTTATAGCTGATAGAATATTTTTAACCAGAAGGAATTAGTACACCAGATTTCCACCATCTTTCTTATTGATACCATTAGTCTTTGTGTCTGGAAAGTGTAATTGAACTAGCTTCCTTTAAAAAGTCTTACCTAATCTTAAATACTGTATATACTTATATACTCTTATGTACTTTGATCTCTTAAGTTTACCCAAGTTCCCTTCAGATTTGGTGTTCATTTTTTTCAACTCTGAAAAAAAATTATATAGGTAGGATTGCATTTGGCTATACGTGCCAGAATTCTGACTGCTGTGCTTTAACCGAATAAGGGTTTCTTTTTTCCATATAACAAGAAATCTGTCTTTATGTTCTACCATCCCTAGTGTGTGACTTCTGTCTTAGTACATGTGATCCGTAGTTGTAAGACAGCTATAGTGGGTTAAGTGGTGTCTTGTCATATTCCAGGCAAAAAGTGGCTCAACAGTGAGGCTTTACAGAAACTGTTTTTCATTGGTCAGAACTGTGCCCTCCGGCTTCCTCCAGCTCCAGGGGATTCCAAGGAAGCTAGTATTTAAGCAGGCACACTGCTACCCCAAATAAAATCAGTGCTCTGTTAGTGAGGAAGAGGACAGTGCACAGTAAATAAGCAACTAATAGTGGCTGCCACAGAGGGTTTGGAGAGTTGCTGAAGTCTCAAGCCAATATAGCAATCCATCCGTTCGTCCTTGGCAACAGAATATTATAGTACCTGATATGAATTATCTGCTTTATATTTTTTTAAGTTCATTTATTTATTTTGAGAGAGATACAGACAGTGCAAGCGGGGAAGGGGGAGGGAGGGGGGTAGAGAGAGAGAATCCCAAGCAGGCTCCATGCTGCCAGCAAGGAGTCCGATGTGGGCTTGAACTCAAGAAATCGCAAGACCATTAAAAAAAAAGAAAGAAAGAAAAAGAAAAGAAATCGCGAGATCATGACCTGAGCTGAAACGGAGTTATACACTTAACCAACTGAGGCACCCAGGTGCCCCATTCTGCTTTATATTTTTAAAGTTGGATCTGAGAAGCAAAAACAGATTGGCTAACCCCGAAAGAACATATATATATATGTATACAGATACATGTATACGTGTATATATAGTTATAAATCTCAGTACCCCTAAGTAGTGTACGTGAGGTGGTCATAAACCTAAGTAATGATCTGTACATGATCTCCTTCCAGCAGTCTTTCATTAGAAAGGAGTCACTTAAATAAATAATTTTTTTAAAGCTGCTTGAATTTAGATTTTTTATTAAATGACGTGGTTTTTTTGCCTAAAATGATGTAAATCAGTTGTGTGAAAATGACTGCACATTGTTTTGATTGAAATTATAACTTTTTTTTAAACAGAATTTACTGTATGGTGGTTATTAAATCAAGTTGTGGTAATATATATATATTTTTAATGAAAGGGCCTTATTTCTAAAGTAATCTTATACCTGGGGGCCTGAATGGCTCAGTTGGGTAAGCGTCCAATTTCAACTCTGGTCATGATCTCGTACGTAGTTCATGAGTTTAAGCCCCACATCGAGCTCTTTGCTGTCACTGCAGAGCCTGCTTCAGATCCTCTGTCTCCGTCTCTCTCTGCCCCTCCCCTACTCTGCGCATGCATGCACATAGTCTCTCGCAAAAATAAACATTTTAAAAACATCTTATTTCTTATAAAGTTATTTTTTATATTCCTTATATAGAAGTAACATGCATTTTGTTAAAAAAAAATTCAGCTAATACTGAAAGACATAAAGGAAATAAAAATTATCTTACTTATCCAGAAATAATTATTGCTACCTTTTTGATATACATTCCTATGCATATAAAGTATTTGCATTTGGAATAATGCATTTTTAGGTATTTAGGTAATATAGCTTGGAATTATTGTGAACATAGTTCAGCACGAATAAGCATATTAACAGATATCTCTTGACATAAAAATTTGAGAGTACTTTGGATAAATAACTCCATTTCAACCTCAAAAAGGTAAATAAAAGTTACTATTTAATTTTCGTTATTCATAGCTGAAAGTTTTTAAACTAGTGTTGATAGAAAAGTGTGACATTAATAAATTCTTACTGATTTTGATTTATCTTGTAACAAGAAGTAGAAGGTTTTGCCGTGAGCCTAGGATTTCCTTATTCCTCCTTGAGGCCATTTATTTATTTTGGGGGCTTACAGTTGAAATATCAGAATAATAGCAGATGATTGCTAGAAAAACAGGCTTTTTTTGTTTTGTTTTTAAACAGTGACCATTTAAAGATCTGTGTAGGTTGGGTCCTTGTGTACCTGCACATCCGTTTGCCTATCATTTTCAAGCTGTAGATATATTCCACCTCTCTAGTTAAATTTAGCTGAGGTTAGGTTCAGGTTATAATTGCTCTCTCTCTTCTCTTCACTTTCCCAGCCTCTGCAGTACTTTGACAAGCTTCACTCCTCCTGCAAGCAGTGTTTTCAGTGTGTGTCTTTTATGCACTGTCGACAGGCCCTTTCCATGTTCCTCTGGCCTCCTACTCAGTGAAGGCCACCACCGCCTGCACCCCGACCTTAGTGCAGGGATGGGCACATGGAGCTGGGCAGAGTCGTTGTGCTTTTAACAGCCACTGTATGAGCAGCCCTCAGTAGACCTTTTCTTTTATCCTTCTTAGATCTCTTGCCTACAATAAGAGTCAAGTTACCCCCAAATGGTGCGTAGTTGCCTTGATTATAGGCTCAGGGTCCAAATAGTCAGGCTTTCCTATAAGTATGGGTAACAGTGAGTGAAAATACTATGTTTTTCTTTTAAATGCCACTTTAACATTATTTATTAGACAAATAACATTATAAATATAACATTGGAATTCATTTTAATCAGAAGGAAAAAATGCCCCAAAATTCTGCAGTTTTAGTCAACAATTTTGTTTTTCTTCTTTTTTTTTTAGAGGCCTAGCAGTTTTTACATTGCTATAATTAAAGTGGCTATTATTTGATTTCAGAGTTTTTTAATATCTTTTTTCCATTTTGTTACATAATATCTATAGTGATAATTCAACAAGTTTGGCTTTCAAATGGTACAAAGTGGTACAGAATTCAAAATATATAAAAGGGTATACAATGGGAAGTAAGTCCCTGTCCCACTTTGTTTCCTTGCTAACTGTCTATCTATATATACACACCATACACACACACACACACACACACACACACACACTGTTATATACCAGTTTTCAGAATCAGGTATTGGTTTCCCAGAATTCTCTAACATATACCAGTACAAGTTTGTGGGGGCTTTTTTGCCCATATGAAGTATATTTTATCATTCTTTAAAAAGGTTCAGGGTTTGGTTTTAAATCAGGCAACATTTCTCATCATTCTGACATCTCTCTCAGCATGTCAAACTGGCTTCAGCTAGCAATACTTTATTAAATCGAAAAGGAAGAGCCATTTCAGTTTTGAGGGAAAAATCCAGTTCTGAGAATAATTAATATTAGTCTGTAATTTAAAACAAAATAAAGGCAGTATTTCATGTTCCTTGATACGCCCTTTTCAGACAGAACCAGAGATGTAATTTTCCTAACTCAGGTAGACACTAATATTGATAGACCCTACACACACACACACTCACACTCACACATACACCTTCTCCCAAACAACAAAAAGCTGATATGTCCAAGGAACATTGAAGGTTTTGCTTCTTATTTTATCATCATGAACTTGTGAATTTTAACATATTTAATGTGATTCAGTCCATAGTAACTCTGCTTTTTAATGCTTAAAAGGGCCATCTTGGGCTTGTGGAAGCATCGTTAGATTGTCTTTCAAGTCTTTTTCGACAGGACCCCAGTCATTTTTGATAACTTCCTTGCTTTCTCCAAACAGTTAAGTCCATTCTCTGGTACCGGCTACAAATTCGGTTTTGTATTCTACTTAACAATTTAGATAAAAACTGAAATATTTCATAAAAATAACTTCCTGGCTGTCCGATATGAAAAGGTATTTCAGGCTCATCTTTTTTTTCATTGATACTTGTAAATTTTAAATTCATTACAAAATATTGAATATGATGTTTCATTATGCCTCCCCTAGTGGAAAGTGTTAAGTTTGTTCCCACTGATAATTTTTCAACCAGTATCTCTGTTGACATACATACTTTTTTAGTCTTTGGGTTTGCCCTTTGCTTACATTTTCAGGTGTCATTAATAATTCAAAGAGTATGAATATTCTTTTAACTCTTAAAAATATTGCCAAATTGCTAAAGGAATGACTAAAGGATTGTGCCCTTTTGCAAAGTGAGTATGGTGGTTTTAGCAAAATAACAACATTTAGGTATTATAATTACTTTTAATATTTACTGGGTTAATTATCTAAAATCAAATATACTCTCGTTTCCCTTTTTTGCTAATTATGAAATTATCCCATATATTTATTATGTTTATTTTTATGTGGATTATCTATTTATACCCTTTGCTTATTTGCCTAATGGGATCTTAATTTTTTAAAAGACAAAGACAATTTATTTTGTATACATTGAATGTTAACCTTTTGTCATGTTGGTTGTAAATTTTTTAATTCTCTTCTAGTTATATATTGACCAATAAGTAACCTTTGAGAGTAACCACTAAATTTTACACATAAACATTAATTTGTTGTATTCAAAATGAGAGGTGTAAGCTTGGCAAGTCACTTTACCTCTCCAGACCTTACTTTCCTCATCTATCAGATGTTGGGTTGAACTTGCTGTTGTAGATCCTTTCCAGTTCTGACAACCAAGATTTTCTTAGCTACTCATCACCATATTGAATGGCCCTTGTGGTTCCCTGCTTTTATAAATAGAGCACCTGTCCCATGGAAGTCTTTTTTCATAAGCACCTAGTACAGTTAACTTGATCTTTTGTGGTCACTGCCCATATGGTTTGGGAGAACTCTGAGAAAGAACATGGTTTGGAAGAAGTATATTTCTTGATTTGCTTGAGTGAAATCCTGTGATTGTTGGTTTTCTCAAGTCATAAGGAAATGATTCTACTTTCTCAACCTTGTCGTTAGATCTTGTGTTATTTCAAATAAGTAACCATTGGATCAGCTTCAGTCTTTTGAGAAAACTTTACATATAAAGAATTTTCAGTGTATTGAGAGAAAATCTAATACAATTTTAAAATAGAGATACAAAGAAAATATTTTTTATCCCCAGTACCCAGGGTACTTATGGATTATTAGCATTAGTAAGTAAAAAGTGACTGTAAATCTAAGAGTTCAACTATCAATTTTATTTGGTCTTGACAGTTTTACTAAGGTTTTTTTTTTTTTATGAAAAGTTTATGATGTAGTCTTGCTGGTAAAATATATATGAACCGTCCATAGTTCAAGAGTTCAAGATTGCAATTAACAGTCTGGTCAAAAACACCTGGAATGCTGTGGACAATAAAAATAATTGGATGGCAATTTGCTATTGAAATGCTAACTACAATGCAGAGGTTTGAGAGCGTTTCTGGGATTTATAATGGACTTCACTGTGTTCTCTTAGAGAACAGCTTCTAATATTTTATGTTTTCATGTTTTTCAAAATGCGACAGACACCCTTTTATGTTATCTTTAGAAAGGAGGGAGATAGGTCTCATTTTTTTCAGGTCTGTAATTTGCTATCATTCAGAGATTAGACTTTCAGAAACCTTATTCTTAGAGACTGGAGACCTCAAAAATAAACAGACAAAAAGCCTCTGGATATTTGATAAAGCCCTCAAAAAGCTCATTTCCTTCAAAGACCTCTGAGTCCTCTCTTGGAGCCGAGTTAGAATTACTTTTTACGTGTGAGAACCTCAATTACATGGCAGAGCAAGCTGCCAGTGGCAAACACTTTGACAGGTGGCCATCTAAAACAGTAAACTGTATCAAAGACATTCTAGTAAACTAGAAACTACTACTGTAGTCAAAGCCATTTAATATGTAGGGATATGGCTCAAAAACTGAGCACCTGGTTCTGTTTCTTTCATGTACACTGAATCACAACTGGATTATTTTCTCTCTTTATATTGGCCTTAAAGGAGCTCAGTGCCAAGTTTGTGGTCTGCCCCAAACCCAAATACACAGGCCTTCTCATCAATTTAGGTGTTAATTTCTACCGTTGTTTCAAGATATTTTTCCTACCCTTATTTTCTCTAAGCCTAGCTTCCTACCTTCTATTTTTATTAAGTATTGTGGTTTTCCAGCTCTTCTCAAGTTTCCCTAATGTCTGTTAAAGGGGGATAGGGAGTAGGGGTTTGTACTATGTATATATGCTATGGCTTTATCTCTTGAAGCAGAATTGCTTATGTAGGGGTAAAATTCCAATGAAAAATACTTTGAATTGTTCGTGCAACGCAATGCAACTTAGTATTGACTCTCAGTAAGTCCAGCACAGCTACCTTTTCCTCCAGTATTGAAAATGTTTACTTTTTCTTCATTTGAATGCTGGATGAAATAGTTGGTTTGCATTTGGGGCCTGTGTTAGATGACTCTTATATTATCTTTGAACAGTGAAATCATAGAGTGGTGAGTAGTCAGGACACCTAAGACCACCACTCACTCTGGTGCCCACAGTCACACTGAAATACTGGATGGAGTTGCCTACAGTAGTTTTCTATCTTATTTCCTTTGGTTTGAGTGCATACACTTGAGTTGGAGTAAGTTAACTGCTAATAGGATGTCACTGGATTAGACCCTACTGCCCATCTTTGGGTTATACATGTTCCAGTTTGAGAAGCACCTCAGTGGTTAAAATTTTGTCACATCAAGGGAAAAGATCTAATTCTAACTGTACATTTCTTTCCAATGCTAGACACATGACCTATCACTGATAGGTGATATGATTTTCTCACGTGTCTCCCTTTTTAACCATTTCAGTTTCGTCAAAGATAAGCATGAATGCACTTAGTCCCCCTTTCCCTTTAGCACAAAGAAATACAAAGCCCTCTTACAGTTCAGTATATCTTTTAGAAATATTAACCTCAAATCCAGAGCTTATCATACACATATCATAATTTTGTTATTGATTACAGTGTAAGACACAAATTTCTTTTGTCAGAACTCAATAAAGTGAATGTGGTTAAGTAAAATATATTGAAAATTGCTTTGTTGGGGGGGTCAACTAGGTACTGCAGTCACAAGGGGCATGGCCAGTTTTCTACATTCTGGGAAAATAGAAAAGGGAATTGCCTTTCTGTCAGTCCTTCTTTAAAAAAAAAAAAAAAAAGGCTATTCATCTTCCTTGAGTCCCATACTCCCACACTTTTCTTCATTTTGGCCAGAAATATTTCATTTCTCTGAGATTAGCTTCTACTATAAGAGAAAATATTTAAGAAAATTTCTGTTTAAAATTGGAATTAGCTCAGTTTCAGAATTTTCTTTTTGCTGGTGCCAAACATTTAAATTCTTGTTAAGGGTAATGATTTTATTAATTTTGAAATCAAATTCATATATTTTATTAGTGCAAGCAATGTGGAAAAGTACAAAGAGCAAAGTTTAAAAATGGCTCCAAATTCTACCGTTAGAACTAATCTTCATTACTATTGGGTAAATACCATTTCAGAGAGGGTTTCCTTCACATATATATATTAATATAAGGAAGAAAAAATAGGTGGATGGACGAATCAAGATAAGTAGCTCCTACCATAATGCTACTGTCCTTAAAATTTTTGAGTTTATTAAATAAGTATAAAATCCTTTTACCATGAGAGATATTTTATTAAAAGTCCCTTAAAGCTTAACAAGAAGATATTAAAACTTAGATTAGAATTATGTTTGGCTATATTTTAGTTTCAAGCAATATCTCTTAATTCTACTAAGGAAATTAGTATGGTCACATCTCCTTCCATCTCTTTCCCCTGGCTCCCATTTTAAAATTATATTACTAACATATTTTTGTGGCTTATAAGCATTTATCCTTTATTCTATGACCATAATTACCATAATTGTTTAGTCTTAGCTTTATATTTGAATGGATTCATTGCCTACTATGAGCCCTTTGACCATGACTTCTTCATTCCTGAATTCTATATTTTGATTCATGTTTTTGGGCTGAATTTCTGACAGCATGTGTTTCTTAAGAAGGTTGATTGTATAGGCATTATGTGGCAAGTTCTTTCATATTTAGTGATGTTCGCCTTTTGTCATTGTGCTGGAGTGACATCCTTGGCTGGGTAAAATATTCTTGAACATACTTTCTTTCCTTCAGACCATTGTAATATTGCTTTATTGTCTTCTGACTTTGGATATTGCTGTGAGGAAGTCTGGAGCCAGGCTGACTTTTTTTTTTCCCCCACCACTTTGTAGGTAACTTGTTGATTTATTTATTTATGCGTTTTATTATTTTTATATTTTTTTGCTCTAGATCCCTGAAGTATTTTTGTAATCAAAAAATTTCTCAGTGTTTTTCATTCACTATCGGTTTTTCTGGAACATAGTGTATTCTTTCAGTACAGATTTCCTTCTTAACATTTCTTGGATTATACCCCTGAGTACATTTTCTGTTCCATATATTGGGTTCTCTACTTTGGGGACAATAATTATCGTATGTTGGATTGCCTTTGTTTTCCGTAATTACTATCTTCTTTCCAGTTGCTTTAAGTTTTTACATTCTCCCTAGATGCAATGCATGCTTTATTATTTTTTTTCCTTGTATTATGTTTGTATGGCTGCCATGCCTCTCCATCTTTCTAAAGTGTGAGCAGCCCTGTCCAACCATTTTATTTGCTCTGATATGGATGTTACTGAATTCTTCCTGGCTGCCTTTCTACAGTGTTTAATATTCAGTTTTTTCCCCTGTGAGCTACAGTTTAGAACCAGAGTTTCCCCTTTTTACATATTTTTCTATACACTGAGGGCATAGGGGTAGGGCTTAGGAGAAGCATGGATATTAAGACATAAAGTCTCAGTAATTAAAACAGTGTATATATGTGTTGAAGAAGAAAGATCTTCAGGATATTTTTTAAGGAAAGAAAAGCAATGTATAGAACAATATGTATAAAATGCTGCCATTATGTAAAAATTTGGAAAAAAGGATCATATAAATACATCTTAATACATTCACTTACATATTTGCTGTTATATACCAAAAATATATCTCTGGAGTGATAGACAAGGAATTAATACTTGGGTGCCTATGAGAAAGGCACCTGAGTGGTAGTAGGATGGGATTCAGAGGGAGACTTTTCTCTCTCTATTTTTTTATACTTTCTAAATTTTGAACAATGCGAATGAATGACTTATTTAAAAACATAGGAGCTCTTCCTTCCCTCTGAGATAAAATTGCTCCACGCTAGGATTCTGCCATTTCATAAAAAGTGTGTCCCATTCCCACAAGGAACTTTGTGCTCATCCCCCAGCTCATCGTGGGGCTGGAAAGGCTTGGCCTCCATGAGGCAGCTCCTGGTTAGTCACATCCTCTGCTTCACCATTACCTTCCAGCCTCTGTGTCTGTCATACTCTGCTCAGATATTTCTCTCCAAATCTGAGCCTGTTCGTGAAAATTCTCAAGATTGTGTTGCTTCACCAATATCACTTTTGGGAGATGGGGATAGAGTATGAGGTGTGCAATAATCTTTCCTTTTTTGGCTAGAACTTTTAAAAATATATGGCATACAGTTGTTACCCCATTCCTTTTTGGTTGCTACTGTTGAGTGTTGTTTTTGTTATTGAATATTACTATATTTAGTTTGGTGGATTTGGTATTTGGGTAGGGAGATCCTGGTTTCACTTGCTACCATCTAGTTTAATTTCTGGCACCAAATTTATGTCTCCTGCTTGGCTTTGGTATTGCTTTGCCTATACCTAACTTTCAGCCCAGTCTTGGTCATAGGTAGCCAGTCTCCTAAGGCCACTAACCTGGTCCATCTGAGGACTGTACCAGGTAGGGTGGTTTTCCAGGGCTGCCCACCTCTGCAGGACTCAGATTGTCCTCAAAGCACCCTGGTTCTTGAGAATCAAACTGTTTGCCAGATTCCCTTTATACAGCTTTTGCCTAACACACACACGCGCTCCCCACACATATAAACACTTGTGTTTCCTTTAATCTGCTAATGTTTTGCTTCAAAAGTTCATTACCCTTTCAACATAAATTCCCATAATTATTTCTCAAGTTATAACCTCGCCTTGCCAAAGATGTGCACTGCTGAGAGAGATTTTTCCTGAAATGAGAAGTGATCATGCCCTTCTGCTGTTTACAAATGTTTAGTTGCCTCACATCACAGACAAAAGTCCTAAAATTAAGACCTATCCCAAAGCAAATCAATTACAGCCTGAGAGCGTAAATTCATGAGGGCAGGGACATTGTCTTGTTTACCATTATAATCCCCATCGTGGAAAATAGTACTTGACACAGAGTAGGGACTCCAGAAATACTTGAATTCAGTTAATGAATTATGGATGACTAGTAAGTCTTTTTTTATTTTTTTAAAGAATTTTGGCCTAGCAGTGGCTTAGTGATGAGCCTTATTGTTTGAAAAAAACCAATTTAAGTAATCAACAACCAAAAATCTGCAGGTTAGGTAGTTTTAACATGCTCTGTCATGTGTTCAAATAAGAGATAAGGGCATAGTAAATGCAGTCACATTGAGACTGACTTCACGAAGTCTAGAAAAGAAAGAAGATCTGGTCTGTCTATGCTCCTCATTGCACAAGAATTTGTGATAACTTCTACATAAAATATAATAGTATACTTCAGATTTGGCTTGAAACTTTGACTACCACATTGAAGAGGGCAACTGAGAGGGGCCCCGGGGTGACTCAGTTGAGCGCCTGACTTTAGCTCAGGTCATGATCTCACAGTTCGTGGGTTCAAGCCCCAGTTTGGGCTTTGCACTGATAGCACGGAGCCTGCTTCAGATTTCCTGTCACCCTCTCTCTCTGCCCCTCCTCCACTCATGTATGTGCATGCCCTCCCTCTCTCTCTCAAAAATAAACATCTTACAAAAAGGGCAACTGAAAATATAACATTGTATGTTAACTATACCAAAATTAAAATAGCAAAAGAAAAAAGGGCAATTGAGTTATAGAACTCCTATCATTGGAGAAGAGTAAATACTCCTTAGCATTGGTTTCTAAAATATATTTCCCACCTAGGGCTTTATGTAAAGAGCATTGAATGATAGAGTGTATGTTATACTAATGCATACCATTCCTGCAGCAAATAATGATTTTTTAACAGTTCCTCATGAAATCCAGCTAGTAATAACCAACCAACTCGGTGATAGCAGTTCTGTTCAGAGCAAAGATGATATGGACCATCTATGTGGCCTTCTGTTGTCAGTCTGGCTTCACTCCAAGGATAAACTTGGAGCCCCTGGCCTTCAGATGGTATTCCTTGTATAGGGCTCCCTTCTTCCGGCTGGCCTTTTGACGGGTTCAGCAGAGCAGGCATTTTGAATTTGGGCTGTCAGGGTAGGACCAAAACTTCTGTTTGCTGAGTGACTGGTTGACGTAGGTTCATATGCCTTAGAAACCAAGTGAGGGTTGGCGTGAATGACATCATTTGGGGGAAATTCAGGTGCCTAAATAGGCAGTTTCCTACTAGGGAATTTAGGAGCACCAGCTAGCAAAGTCAGAAACCTCTCTGCATCTGCATCAAATTAGAAAGCATTGATCAGCTTTTTTATTCCCTAACTTACTAAGATTTAAATTTACTATTGCGGGTAGGCTAAAGCAGCCACGCTTCTATGCTGCTGGTGGGAGTGTATATTGATAAAAACATTTTGGAAAGCGATTTGGCAATATAGTTCAAGAGCCTTAAAGGAATTCTTAGCATTTGACCTGGTAGTTCTGCTTCTGGGAACTGTCCCAAGGAAATAATCCAAAAAAAAAAAGTTCTCAACCTCAGAAAATTTTAAGTATTATTTGCAGTACTTCATTACTTCATTTATAATATCAAGAAAGTAGAGCAATTTAAATGTCTGACAGAAGGAGAATAGATAAACAAATATATTCTATTCAAAGGAAAATTATGACTCAAGTTAAAATATTTTGGAGACTATGTTGTAAGAAAATTTCTTAAAATGTTAAGTGAGAAAGCAAATTACAACAAGTATAAATAACAGAAGTTGAACTGTATTTAAAAATACACTTAGGGGCACCTGATTGGTCCAGTTGGTTAAGCATCCTACTTCAGATCAGGTCACGCTCTCATGGTTTGTGAGTTCGAGCCCCGCCTCGGGCTCTGCGCTGACAGATCGGACCCTGGAGCCTGCTTCGGATTCTGTGTCTCCCTCTCTCTCTGCCCCTCCCTCACTCACACTCTGTTCTCTCTCTCTCTCAAAAATAAATAAACATTAAAATTTTTTAAATAAAATAATAAAAATACTCTTAGAAGAAAAGATTGGTGGGAAATGTACCTAAGGAGTAAGGTTTTTGGGTTATTAAAACTTACTTTTAGGGGCGCCTGGGTGGCTTAGTCGGTTAAGCGTCCGACTTTCGCTTAGGTCATGATCTCGCGGTTCGTGGGTTCGAGCCCCGCGTCGGGCTCTGTGCTGACTGCCAGCTCAGAGCCTGGAGCCTGCTTCAGTCTGTGACTCCCTCTCTCTCTGACCCTCCCCTGCTCATGCTGTCTCTCTCTCTCTCTCTCTCTCTCTCCTAGAAATAAATAAAACATTAAAAAAATTAAAAAAAAAAAAACAAAAAACTTACTTTTAAGGAAAACAATCTGATAATTTTTTATTAGCACTTTCAAAGGGAAGACCTATAGAAATCTTTGTATTCTCTAGGAAAGGGAACTCTACAGTAAAGAAGGGGTAATTAGTTATACCCAAGTTCTGCTGAATTTCAATATTCACCCCTCAGAGCATCCAGATCCCTCTGTTGAAGTTGCACTTACTAATAAGCATTCTGATTTTGCAACAGGGAAAAAGTACCCCCAGATGACGGTCTCTGAAATCCCAAGCATTCAATTATAAAAAAGGCTGAACCTCTCTTATAAGTGAATAAAATGACATTTTAGTTTATTAACTAGACTCTTAGGAATTTGATTAGTCTTGAATCCATCTCCCAAGACCCTGATTTTCACACATGAATGGGATAAAATTAGGTTTTTGAACTTGGAAATCTGAGTTCCAGATCCTGGACTTCTTGATTCCCACTAAAATATAGCAACAACCCTGGGGCACTTTTCAGACCATTAGCAGTCTAGCCCATTGTTTCACTGACCGAAGAAGAAAGAGCAGAAATGAAAGAGAAAATAATATTTTTATGTGATGAGCTAGTCTTTGAGTTAAAATAAAACAAACTAGAAATATTGGTGGTCTTTCCTTGAGCAGCAAATGCTTAATAACTCATTTAGGAAAGGCTTTGATTATGAATCTTCTTTAGTTTTTCCGGTAATGTAAGCTATAATATAATCCGGCTAAGTATATTATGTTCACTTAATGTTTGACTCACTAATTAACTTCTTTAGCAGTGTTACATATTATACCACCAGGCTTTGTACTTAATTCACACACTTTTTTTTTTTAATAAAAGCTTTATTCATATAATAATTCATGTATACAATTCCCCCACTTAGAATATACAATTCAGTATTCACACAATTGTGCAATCCTTACTGCAGTCAATTTTAGGACTTTTTCATTACCGCCATAAGAAATCCAATACCCATTAGCAGTCACTCCCGGTTTCCTTCCTAACGTTCTAGCACCAGGTAACCACTAATCTACGTTCTGTCTCTATAGTTTGGCTGTTGTAGACTTTTCATATAAACTGAATCATGTAACACGTGGTCTTTTGTCACTGGTTCCTTAATTCAGCATGTATTCAAAACTCATCAATATTATAGTATATATCAATACTTCATTTCTTGTTATTTATTATTCATTGTTTTTACTTATATTTCTAATGTTCCATTATATAGCTCTACCACATTCTATTTATCCATTCATCTGTTGTTGGACATTTTTATTGTTTCCAATTTGGGGCCAATATGAATACCACTCTGAACATTCTTTGCAAGTGTTTGGGCTGATTTTTTTTTTTTTAATTTCTCTTGGGTATGTACACACCTAGGAGTAGAACCGATGAGTCATATGATAATTCCATATTTAACATTTTGAGGTACCGGCACACTGTTCATTCTTCAGAGTAGCTACACCATTTTATAATCCTATCAGCAATGTATGAGAGTTCTATTATTACCACATCGTTATCAACATTTGTTATCCTCTGTCATAATGTATCTGATGATTATAACCATCCTAGCAAGGTATATCTCATTATGATTTTGATTTGCATTTCTCTGTTGAGTAATGATTTGAGCATCTTTTCATGTTTTTATTATTCACTTGCTTATCTTTGGAGAAATATCTATCCAGATGCTTTGCCCATTTTATAATTGGGTTCTCTTTTATTGTTGAATTGTAAGAATTCTTTATTTTGCATATAAGTCCTTTATTATATACAATTCACAATATTTTCTCCAATCTTTGGCTTCTCTTTTCACTTTCTTGGTTGTATCCTTTGAAGCACACATAATTTTTATGAAATCTGATTTGTTTATTTTTTCTTGTGCTTTTAGTGTCATAGCTGATAAACCATTGTCTAATCCAAGATCACAAAGATTCATATTTATCTCTTGCACTTAGGTCTTTGATCCATTTTGAGTTAATTTCTTTGTATATGGTATAAGGAAGTGTTCTAACTTTATTTTTTATTTATATTTTTATTTTTTGTCAAGTTGTCCTAGCACCATTTATTGAAAAGACCATTATTTTTCCATTGAATTGTCTTGGCATATTTGTTGAAAATCGAGAATTATAAATGTGAGGGTCTATTTCTAGACTCTCTATTCTATTGGGCTATGTGTCCATACCTTCATATTTAAAAAAATTTTTTTTAATGTTTTATTTCTGAGAGAGAGAGAGAGAGACAGTGTGAGCAGGGGAGGGTCAGAGAGAGAGGGAGACACAGAATCTGAAGCAGGCTCCAGGCTCTGAGCTGGCTGTCAGCACAGAGACCAATGAGGGGCTCGAACCCACAAACTGTGAGATCATGACCTGAGCCGAAGTCAGACGCCCAACCGACTGAGCCACCCAGGTGCCCATATATATTTTTTTCATTCATTCTGCAAAGGTTTATTCAGCATCTTTATATGGCAAGCCTTGTTGACATGTCCATGCTACTTGCTTCTGGAAACTAAACCATTCCTCTTCAAAGCCCAAATCTTCTTCAAGAAACTCATTCTAACAGGATATGGTATCTCTTTTTCTTAATGAACTGTGAGGTGATTTCCTTTCATAGCTACACCCACAGAGACAATTTTATCTCTGATTTGTACACAGAGTTTTGGCAAGTTGTTGTTTGTTTATAAATGTTCAAAGGTCTGAGTGTTTTCTAGAAGGCTTAGCAGAATGAAAATTTTTCTGGGATGGTCCACTGGGTGTAATGAAGATGGATTCGTTTAATTTTAATTTTTTAATGTTTATTTGTTTTTGAGAGAGAGAAATAGAGAGCATGTACATGAGTGGTGGAGGGGCAGAGAGAAAGGGAGTCAGAGAATCCCAACCAGGCTCCGCGCTGTCAGCACAAAGCCTGATGTGGGTCTAGAACACCAACTGTGAGATCATGACCTGAGTTGAAGTTGAATGCCCAGCTGACTGAGCCATCCAGGCGTCCCAAAGCTGGATTAGTTTTAGAGTTAAAGGAAGATCTGCAGCCATGATGAGGGTTCCTGGCAGGTGTAGGGTGGCCCACGTGAAACTTGAAAGGGGCAGGAAGTTGGTAAGTCTAGTTGCTGCTATCAGTAAGGCCAGAGAGAAATGGCAGAGGTGAGGGTGGAGGAGCTGCTGGATTGGGTACCCATACTTCTGTTTCCGATTTTTATTTAAAAAATGTTTTTTTATTTTTTTAAAGTGTTCATTTATTTTTGAGAGAGAGACAGAGATAGAGACAGAACATGAGTGGGGGAAGGAACAGAGAGAGGAGACACAAAACCCAAAGCAGGCTCCAGACTCTGAGCTGTCAGCACAGAGCCTGACACGGGGCTCCAACTCATGAACTGTGAGACCATGACCTGATGACCTGAGCTGAAGTTGGATACCCAAATGACTGAACCACCCAGGTGCCCCTCCAGATTTTATTTTAGAGTGGCAGCTCCTTGCCAGTATAAGGTTACAAGAAAATGAGGCTTACAGATAATGGCTTATTGTTGGGTTTAAGATGACCTAAAGAAGGCAAGAGTTTTTTTGTAATAGTGGTGGCTGGTCTTTCTATGGAGGTTGTGGTTTTAAGAACTGAAGGGGAAAGCCAAAGAAATGTAAACTTAGCAGAACCTAATGATTATCTAAAATGACTAAGATGATTCCAGTGTTACAACTTTCAGACTTTGGGAGGATAACTGTACCAATGCTTGCTTGTAATGAACAAGGTGAGGAGGAATGGATTACAGAGATTATAAACTTTGATTTCGGTATGCTTATTGGCAAAATATTTGAGTGAATTATGGAAGATAACCATCAGGTTGTACAGTATCTAATATAGACAGTATGTACAATATCAGGAATTGCTAACATTCATTAGATATAAATACAGTTGATTTCCCTTCTGTTCATTTTGTTAAAAAAATTTTTAAATGTTTTATTTATTTCTGAGAGAGAGAAAGACAGACAGAAAGCGTGAATAGGGGAGGGTCAGAGAGGGAGATACAGAATCTGAAACAGGCTCCAGGCTCTGAGCTAGCTGTCACCACAGAGCCTGACGCAGGGCTTGAACCCACAAACCATGAGATCATGACCTGAGCTGAAGCTGGACGCTTAACCGACTGAGCCACCCAGGCACCCCACTTCTGTTCATTTTTGAAACCAGTATTGTAAAATGACCTTTCAGTGTCTAATATTAGAGGTTACACAATGGTTTTGTTTTCTCTATATTGTAAGTGCAAACTATATTACACTTGGGCAGTGATTTTTGACAGGCTTGAGGATGGTACCTAAATTCCATGGTATGCTATTGCTATCAACAATATTGTTTTGGGAGGAAAAAAGCAGTATTATTGTTTTGGAGGGAAAAAGTTTTTAATATTGAAAAACAGTTTATATGCCAACATAGATAAGTTTCAGTTGCTCAAGATGGTTTTATGTCTAACCATTAAAACTGAATGTTTCAGAAAATTTATTACATGTTGAAACTTAGTACAATATACATTTATTTACCCATCCTAAAATGTCTTTCAGGAATTGTTCCATCTTCTGTTGTCCTGACTTCTTTCCAGGTGATGTCAAGAGTTTTTTTAATATGGGCAGTAACACATAGCGTCAAAGAGGTAAGTATTTATGTAGACTAAAATAAAGTAATATCCGCACTAACAAGTGCTAGTCAACTTTTCTCTCTCACATGTGTGTTATGGCTAAAGATGGAACTCTAGGTCACGTCGATACAGCCCAAATAAAATTCATATTCTCTGTAGCAGTTGGCAAACTAGTACTAATGACAAACATAGTCCAGATATTCAGTGCTATTAAAGAGAAGACTGGCTAAATGATAAAGTCCTGCAATCTTACTTCCCATAGAGATTCAGATAATGTGGATGTGGTCTGCAAATCCGTTATATTTTGGGGTGTCTTGTTTGTATCCAGCACAATAAACTGGACATCTGCAACCTTATAGTGGAACTGTTGGGTGAGTAGAGGATATGAATTCAGTCCAGACTTGTTTCTACGCCACCCACCAGGATTAATGGGATTCCCAATGTGCCAAGTACAGTGGTTGTGGAAGGGGAGTGCTCTGCAGAGAGCGGGGGCCCTATGTACCCAGGCAGGCCCAGGGAGGCTGGGAGAAAGCCAGCATTACCATTGGTGTGACTCCACAACTAAGCTTTTATTTTCTAGTATTGGAGAAGGGGATTATTTTTCTCTATGTTTCTCACTTTTTAAAAGGCCATTATTTCTTGCTAACATCACATTCAGGTAGAGCACCTGTAGCCACTAGGAGATTCATTTTTCAGTTTTTCAGTCCCAGTAACCCAGCACTAACATTATTGGAATCTTTGGGGTTCATGAAATGTGCTGATCCATTAGCATTATTCTGATGTTTTCTTTGTCTTCTATTCTTCTAAAATCCCTGTCAAAACATTTTGGTTTTCAGGATTTATTTTGACAGTTTCATTTGTATTTCAGCTAATGAGGGGTGGGTTTTTTTTTTTAAGCTTTTTATTGGCACATGATATACATACAGAAAAATGCACATGGCTAATGAGTTTTTAACCAAAGCTGATTAAGCTATTATTTTTGTTACATTCTATGAAATTTGCAGATCCAAAGGCTTTTTTTTTTAACCTCTGTCACTTCTTGAAGATGTCTAAAGTTTATATGCAAGAAGAATGTAAAAGCAATCACATGCTTTTTAAAATTCCCAGTCAGTTAATATACAGTGTTCTGTTAGTTTCAGGTACAATATGACTCATCAATTCTCTGCATTACTCAGTGTTTATTGTGCTCTTAATCCCCTTCACCTCGTTCACCCATCCCCCTTTCATAACCATCTGTTTGTTCTCTATGGTTAAGAGTCTGATTTTGGGGGATACCTGGGTGGCACAGTCGGTTAAGTGGCAGACTTTGGCTCAGGTCATAATCTCATGTTCTAGCCCCACATCAGGCTCTCTGCTCTTAGACCAGAATCTGCTTGGGATCCTCTGTCTCCCTCTCTCTCTCAAAAGTAAACAAACATTGGGGTGCCTGGATGGCTCAGTCGGTTAAGCGTCCGAATTCGGCTCAGGTCATGATCTCACAGTTTGTGGGTTCGAGTCCGGTGTTGGGCTCTGTGCTCAAAGCTAGCTCAGAGCCTGGAGCCAGTTTCGGATTCTGTGTTTCCCTCTCCCTCTGACCCTCCCCTGCCCACACTGTCTCTTTCTCTCTCAGAAATAAATAAAACATTAAAAAATAAAGAAGTAAACAAACATTTAAAAAAGTTTTTTAAGAGTCTGAGTTTTGGTTTGTCCCTTTTTTTCTTTGTTTAATACTTTTTAGAGTGATNGTAGCATATTGCCTTTTTCCTCTCATTTACTTATAAAGTGAAGAAAAGTTACTTTATTTATAATACCACGTAACATTTTCATTCATTTCAAAGTTCTTTCTACAAATCATTTTTAACCTATATTCCTTCCTTACTTTTATGTATTTATAAATATTTGTTTTAAAGAACAACTTATTAACTTCCCAAGAGTCTCAAGTGACCTAAAATTTCTTTCTACTAGGAACTCATCTACATTCTTAAATAGGTAATTATGTGTAGGTAAATGTTAGGTACATGAAGACAGAGTATTGTCAACCATGGAGTGTGTGATCACTTTGCCCATCCAGTCATATGTTAATTGTTCAGGTGCCAGAGCCCTAGCTGGTAGATTATTTATGGCCTCTGCTTTTCCTCTCTTCTGCCTCAGTGATCACTCTTCTCCTTAATAGGCTTCCGGCAAAGGGGGCTACAGGTAAATCTAAAATGCTTATACTTCAGGTCAAGCAGTTGTTAGCTATATCATTGTTAGCAACATTTGCCAGAATTTCCTGAGGGATCATTAAGACTGCTTAGTTTAAAAAGCTATTAAATGTCTGTGTGGATTATAGGTGCACCGCCCTGGCCATTGTTCTCAGTAACCATGCTGCTTGACTGATGCATAGATTTGACAGTTTCGGATGATTTCATATTTCATGTCATATTTGAACTTCACAGCAAGTTATATATACTTCTTACAGTTGCATATTCAAAATTGTTTCTCTGCAGCCAAACTTACCCACTTTCCACTGTCACTGGCATATTAAGAACATGGTGTAATAAATTTTATTGTCTTTCTCCCACCTTTTGGGTCCTCTTCATTTCACATACACCATGTTAGTTAGTTGACTTGCTCTTTTCTCATATAATTAGAATTCAGTGTTTCTGCTGTTTGGGGATCATAGTTCCTTTCTCCTTGTTCCCCTTTTCTCTGAACAAGACTCCTTCATTATTTTGTTTATACAATAGATCCCCTCCTGACCCACCCCACATCATGGATAGCTAACTTAGAGAGCCTGTTGCTGTGGCATTTCAGAGGCCAGTCTGCTATCACCTGTTCCTCTGCCTCTGCTTGAGGCCAAACATGATTTTTCCTGACTTAGACTTTCATATTAGTGGTAACTTACTTTGTTCTGTACAACATTACATATGGCTTCCCTGCTAAACTTCCATTCTTCTGTTTCCTGAAACATCTTTAAAATATACTCGGGTGCCTAGGTGGCTCGGTCGGTTGGGCATCCAGCTTTGATTCAGGTCATGATCTCACAAGTTCGTGAGCTTGAGTCCCCCGTTGGGCTTGCTGCTGTCAGCACAGATCCTGCTTCAGATCCTCTGTCCCCCCTCTCTCTCTGCCCCTCCCCTGCTCACACTCACATGCTCTCTCAAGAATAAAAATTTTTTTTTAAATACATTCTTATTTTCCTTATATTCAACTCTATTTACCTTAATGGTGGGAACCACATAACTAACACATAAGGACATTGATGTCAGAAATAACCACTTCATAATATATATCTCAGGACACTTGAGTGGCTTAGTTGGTTAAGCATCTGACTTCGGCTCAGGTCATATTCTCGCAGTCTGAGGATTCAAGCCCCACATTGGGCTCTGTGCTGACAGCTTAGAGCCTGGAACCTGCTTCAGAATCTGTGTTTACCTCTCTCTCTGCCCTCCCTCCATTTGCGCTGTGTCTCTCCATCTCTCTCAAAGATAAATAAATATTTAAAAAAAATTTTTAAATAATAATGTATATCTCACTTTCTCATATTCATGTTCAAATTCTTTCCATACTGCTCTTTTTTTTTTTAATTTTTTTAATGTTTTCTTTTTTTTTTTTTTAATGTTTTATTTATTTCTAGGAGAGAGAGAGAGACAGCGTGAACAGGGGAGGGTCAGAGAGAGAGGGAGTCACAGACCGAAACAGGCTCCAGGCTCTGAGCTGGCAGTCAGCACAGAGCCCGACGCGGGGCTCGAACCCACGAACCGCGAGATCATGACCTAAGCGAAAGTCGGACTCTTAACCAACTAAGCCACGCAGGTGCCCCATGTTTTATTTATTTCTGAGAGAGAGAGAGAGACAGAATGAGAGGGAGATACAGAATCTGAAGCAGGCTCCAGGCTCTGAGCTAGTTAGTAGTCAGCACAGAGCCCGACGCAGGGCTTGAACCCACAAACCGTGAGATCATGACCTGAGCCGAAGTTGGACACTTAACCGACTGAGCCACCCAGCTGCCCCCATACTACTCTACTTTCATTCTCAGTTTCTGTTTACATTCAGTTCCCCCGTAAAGTGGACAAGAAGGGAGCCTGGGTGGCTCAGTCGGTTAGGCATCCAGCTTCAGCTCAGATCATGATCTCACAGTTCATGAGTTTGAGCCTCATGTCAGACTCTGTGCTGACAGTGCAGAGCCTGCTTGGAATTCTGTCTCCTTCTCTCTCTGCCCCTCCCTTCCTCCCTGTCTCTGTCTCTCTGTCTCTCAAAAAGAAATAGTTTTTAAAAATAATGTGGACAAGAATTCTTCATGTTCATAGCGTTTGGTTTGGATTTGGACTCTTGCTACCTTCACCTTGGCCTGCTCAGGTTTTCCGTGCTCATTCCCTTTGTTTTTCTGTAATTGTACATGGTGTACTAAAGTGATGGCTTACGTACCTTTGAAGACTAGATGTTACTTTTTTTTTTTACTTTTGATATATATATTTTTCAAATATAATTTATTGTCAGATTGGTTTCCATTCAACACCCAGTGCTCATCCCACCATAGATGCTACTTTTTAATATGTGGGGTGTATTTCCTCCTGAGGTCTTATAGGACACCCATCTCACTTGTCATTTTAGTTCTCTGCCCATGCCATGCTAGTCACATAAATGTTGCCACGTACAGGGTAGGACCAGAGGGTAACTAGATGGCTTTCTTTTACGATTATAGGGATCCACCCACCAGATGGTGTAATGTCTTGACTGGTAGGATATTAAAAAATTGTGGTCTCTTTATTCAGAAGCTTTTTCTAAACTAAGCATAGCAAATAACCTTCCCACTTTTTTCCCCTTTCAAAGAAAGTACTATATGAGCATAGTAAAGCTTCTGACAAAAATAACAAGCTCAGGGTGGGGGGTAGACTATGGGAATCAGCACTTCTAGCTGACCCCTTTCCTTTCCAGTTTTCACCCTTGTCTCCCCAACTTGAACTGGCTCCTTCCCCATCCCTCAGCCAGGCTGGCCTCTGCTGCCACCCCATCAGACCTCCGTGGGCTTTTGTCTCCTCACACCCTGAGTCTGTTCTTTGTCTCCTCATTGAACTGAAACAAGATGGGCATTTTTCGAAGTGAACTGCAATGGAAAATACCACCCTGTATCCCTCACTAGAACCCCCCTTCAAAAGCAGACAAGTTCATGGTGCACATATTGTCCAAAAGTAGCTCAGCTGAGCCCCAGATTCCTAGATATACAAACAGGCCACTGTTCCTTTTTCTGACCCACTCCTCTTTAAAGAAGCCACCCCAAATCCTCATCTGAGTTCTCAGTGTAAGATCGCTGTGTTCTTGAAGCAAAGTCCCTGATCACTAATATAGACAGTAAGTTGAGAAAGAAGTTGCTGGAGTCTCACTGTGGCTTTAGCCCAAGTGTAGTGAATACCCTCTACAGTCTGCTAGGGAAGGTTTGCATAAAATAAAACTATACCCTGGAGTGCTGAGCCTCTTTTCCTTCTTCTTTACCCTCTGCCACCATTGGAAAAAGGGATGTTTTCCTACATTCTTCTGGAATGTTCTGTGAGTTCTGATTTTACCAGTCAGCTGTTTCCCACCTCTTTTTGGCATGCTGCTGGGCTTTGTGACACTTAAACTGCCATTCTTGCCAGCTTCTCAGTGAGATGCTTACAAAAAGCTTATAATCAGTGTTTAAGAAACTTAGTAACCTCCAGTTTTTTATCATTATACTGATCTTTGATGCATTACAGTTTACAGAAGGCTTTATTAAGATATATTGTGATCATTCACTCTTGACAGTCATCCCATGAGATAGGTTGTAGCCTCCAATTAGAGTTTGGAAACTATAGACAGGCAAAGTGAGTGTCACACATCCAACATATGGCAGAGTTGGAAATGGACTTCTGATTCCAAAGTCTTCCCACCTTATCAGAGCTTCCTTCTCGCTGTTTAAATTGTGGTGTGAACACAGCCTTATTTTGTGTGCTGACTATGCTTTCTCTATCTCGTATGGAATGGAAAAGCCCCATCTCGGACCCAGAAACACGTGCCTCTTTAGCCACTCTGTCATACCATGTGCATAGGCTGAGGTGGGGTGCTCAGTCAGATCATCCTCACAGGAAGCAGAAACATGGGCTGTGGCCCCTGGGTGCTTGTCTGCAGCACTTTGCCTACTTGCTCCTCTGTTTCAATGCTGCAGTGGCTCTGTGATGAATCCCTCTAACTAGCCTTTCTCCTTGGAATTTCCAAGACTGGGCACCTGGGTGGCTCAGTCGGATAAGCGTCCAACTTTTGATTTCGGCTCAGGTCATGAAAGGCTAGTTTCATGATTTGTGAGTTTGAGCCCCGTGTCAGGCTCTGTGCTAACAGTGGGGAGCCTGGTTGGGATTCTCTCTCTTCTTGCCCCTCTCTCCTTGCCCCTCCCCCACTCATGCGTGCTCACTCCCTCTCTCTCTCTTTCTCTCAAAAATAAATAAACTTAGTTTCAAGACTGTGTTTCTGTTGGTGTTTATGGACTCTTTGGAACAGAATTACCCAGAAAGCTTATTAAAAATGCACACTCCATGGGGCACCTAGGTAGCTCACTCAGGTAAGCATCCAGCTCTCAAATCTCGGCTCAGGTCATGATCTTATGGTCATGAGATCGAGCCCTGCGTCAAGCTCCACATTGACAGCACAGAGCCTGCTTGGGATTCTCTCGCTTGCTCGCTCTCTCTGCCCCTCCCCTTGTGCACATGTGCATTATCTTTCTCTCAACTAAATAAACTTTTAAAAAAATAAAAATGCACATTCCAAGTCCCACCCCACATTTGATACAGAATTCCTGGGAGTGAAGCCAGAGGATCATCACTGTTATTAAGCTCCTCAGATAATTTTACAAATTCTAAGGTTGGAAAAGCATTCTAAGATACTTTTTGTTGTGCTGTAATTAATTAATTGATTTACCTTCTCTCTCTTTTTTTTTTCATTTTATTTTTAAGTAATCTCTACACCCAACGTGGGGCTTGAACTCACAACCCCAAGATGAAGAGTTGCAGGCTCCACCTCCTGAGCCATCCAAACATCCCAACCTTCTCTTTTCTTGATTTTCCTTTATATTTCTACTTAATTTACTTGAAGCCTAACCAGATCTTAAAGAGTGAAAGCTCTAGGGTTCCCTCAACGCTGCTAAGTAAAGGCACTGGGGAGTTTCTGGTGCCTTCTCCAAAATCCAGTGTCTGCTGAACTGTGGTTCATGTGCATGTAAGAAGAAGCTTCAGAGGCCCACCTTGAAGGCAAAGGAAGAGGAGAAAGCATAGCGTTGAAGAAGCAAAACTAACTGCTATTGGTTTGTTTTTAAGAGAGAAGATAAGGAATCCAGCTGCTTCCCTTTGGGGTGGGTTCTGGGAAGGGCTCTGGCCTGGGCCTGGGCCTGTCATGCTACCTGGCCAGAGCCACCAGGCAGGTCCTTTAGGAGGTCACTCACACCAGAAGACATACTGTGCAAACACACAAAACACTCTTCCTAGGATTTCTCAAGAAATGTCACCTTCTTTGGACAGTTTTATTATTTTCTATGTAATTGGAACTCAATATTCTAGAACTTAAGAGGCTTAGCACCCATAACTGGTGTGAGGCCTTGATATATGTTGACTTTGACACTTACCTTGTAGCTTATGACAAAGTATTTCAACATTGTAGGCCTTGTTTTTCTCATCTGTAGTACAAATATCGGCCCTGCTTATGTTATGGAGTTTTTGTGAAAGTGAAGTGAGAAGGGTGTGCAAAAACACAGCGGTGTTGAGAAACCAGGATCTCGAGCATGCAGCTTTTGCTGAACAGCCTCTGAAAGCCCTTGGAAAGCAGTTTCACCTCGGAAAGAGTGCTCCTTCTTTCCTCGATGAACCACTTTCTGTTTCTTCTCCTTCTCTCCTCCTTCACTCTTGCAGAAGCTGAAATACTAAGTAAAGTACCACCCTAACTCCCACACTCCTTATCCTATTTTTGGTCGCATTACAGGTTTTTCTTTTCTTCTGGGTCCCCTGCTGGGTTCGCAGTGTGCGCGTGCTCTCAGTCACCTCACAAGGTTGCTTCTCCTGTTAGTGTGTTTCCTGTGGCTGCACATGCTTCTCGTTGTCCCTAACGGCCATCTCTGCACACAGGTTTCCATGAGGCAGGAAAGGCACTTTCTTACCCTGTCAATCAGATGAGGACCTGAGGTGCCTTGTCTGGGGCACACCTGGCTCTCTGCTTAGACCAGAAGCCACGCCACTCTGTCTTCTAGCACAAGCGCCCTTTCCACAGTGACATTTTATCTTAGCAAAAGCCATTGGGATACATTCAGTATCTTTTGCCCCCTTGAATGCTGAATGTCTCAGATTCTCCACCCGATTCCATCTTCTTTTACTTCTATTTTAAATATTTCTGTAGGTGGATTTGCATCACCTTCGCTTTTAAAATTAGCACCTCTCTTAATGGTAGAAAACCTCATTATTATTTGATTGTTAATCAGACACTGTCAAACTTTAGACAACTCCTAGACAAACTATATTGCCACTTCCACGTCTGTTAATAATGGACACCTAAAGATAGTGTTACTTTTCTCATAGTCAGATGGTTCATTCTGCCGTTGCCTATACTTAGCATAGGTGATTTTGGCACAATCAGATTGCCTACTTTTCTCTCCATGTTTTTCTGCCCGTCTCCTTCCAACATCTTCTTGAGCTACTTATAAAGATTTTTATTTCAAAATACTGAAAAATATTTAGATTTTTGTAGGTTCACTTCTGCCATCCCCTGTTGCTTCTTTCTCCCATTGTCTTAGTGCCTTTGTAGCCCTTGAAAAACTCCCCTGGACTCATCTGTTCAAAGTACAGTATAGTTCTCCAATAATTAAGTCAGTTGTGTTCAAAGAAGAAACAATCAAACATCTTAAACCATGCAAACCAGCATCCCCAGTACTTCCTGCCAAACACAGCCCCCTTTCTCAATTAATTGTTGAATAGGTTCTAAGTGCAACAAAGTCAGGAAATTGGTTTCATTTGTCTTTAATGTTAATCTTTTTCCCCTCCAGGCTCTCTTCCCCATGGTGACCCTGCCTCACAGACACCCCTGCACTTGAAGCTTCTCAGAAAGCTTTTCTTCTGCTTTCTCACCCTCAGGGCTGACTCTGACACCCACCATTCCCACTTGTCAACTCCAGCCCGAGAGGGAACAGTTACATTAGACAAATGCCCCAGAAGGCTGCACAGTTATTTTCATCCGGGGGGATCTTACTCAGGGGAGAAGGGGTGGGGGCTAGACCTGCCTCAGCAGGCTGGGGTTTCATCTTTGGTTACGGCATCAGTTTGAATCAAAGAATAACACGGGGAAGCAAAGTTCTGTCACAGAAGTGTGCTGCAGAGTTGTACTGTTAGTGGACAGTTACCAGGTTCTCATCCATGATTTGAAAATGAAATGCCGTAAGGTGCTTCTTTAGACTGTTTATTCCAAGCCAAAAAAGATAACTTTTGGATACCAACATTTTTCTTTTGACTACTTCCTCTTTCCCAGCACTGTCCAGTAGAACTTTCTGCAGTAGTGGAAATGGTCTATATCTGCACTGTTCAGTACAGTAGCTACTAGCTATATCTGAGCACATTGAACCCTTGAAATAAGGTTAGTGTGACTGAGAAACTGAATTTTAATTTAATTTAATTTAATTTTAAATAGCTACCTGTGATTGGAGGTTACCATATTAGTGTAGCTGTAGATGTCCAGTGTAATATTATTACCATTCTCTTGATTTCAGTCAGTTTCATATATTTGATCTCATACGTACATGACTGTGTGATTTTTGTTTTTTTTAAATTTATTTCTTTTAAGTAGGCTCCACACCTAATGTGGGTCTTGAACTCATGACTCTGAGATTGAGAGTCCCGTGCTCTTTCAACCAAGCTAGACCGAGCCAGCTAGGCAGTCCTAACTGTGATTTAAAAAAAAAAAAAATTATATGATTATAAATTATATGAAAGAAATTTATATGATATACTTGGTATGCTATGTTCTTTAGATCCAGGGATTTTTTTTAACACTTGGGATCAAATTGTTAACAAAAATCCTACTTGCAGATGTGGGAAGCAGCATGGCTGGTATTTCTGTTGCAGAGATAGCAGTAGATTAGCTGGTGAGGCAGAGGCCATGCCAGCCCAACCTTCCAGGAGCCTGCAGCTTGGCCCCTGCAGTGGTTTCACCCTTGATAACATACCCTAGGTTTGCCCTTTTGAAGCCATTTCACAAGCCCTTTCTATTTTATTTGAGGTAAAAGATGCCATAGAAGTACAGTCAACATTATCCCAATGAGCTCAAAAATTCTCATTTCACTCTATAAAAGTGAGATGACTGACATGCATCGTGAGCATTGCTAAAATATGTCAGCAAAGTCAAGGAAAGTTAAAAATTGTTACCTATAAATTGCTTTTAAACAGGTGTGTTCCACAGTACAATGAGTGGCACTTTTAAAGCATTGATTAATATTCATTTGAAAATTTTTAATATGTGGGAGTAGGAACCATCTCTTAAATTACCTTCTCCTTTGCCAAATTGGTCTTTTATATACTGTAGCTCTTGCAGTATAACTTTATTTTTAAGCGTGAACATGGAGTATGAGATAGTTTAATTAAAAATCTATAAGTTGACAAGAATTATTCAGTACATTCAGCCTTCTGACAGCTGGCCTTCACAGAGAATGCAGCAGGTAACTGGTCTCCTTGGGAATCTTGACAGCAGTGGGGCAGCCTGAAGAAATCACCCCTATCCTCCTCCCCGCACCCTCCCCGTTCCTGTGAAATATATATAAAACAGAGTTTAGTTTCTTCAAGGAAGGAGGATCAGTAACGTTTTATACTTATTCGTGTCAAGAAGCCCTAGATAGTCAGGCCCCTCTCATTACAAGCTGTGATGCATCACGGATAAAATAAAGCATAAGCTGTCTGCATTTTCCAGAGAGAGGATCCTTTTCAAGTCTGAAGTGAAACCCGGGTGCACTGCAGGAATTTGTAAGATGTGACTTGATGTACGTGTGCGGATGTGTGTGGGTGCATGCTGAGAGTATGCTTTGCATTTTAGAAGGAGGGGAGAACTAATTACCAGGCTTGATGCATTAAAGACTTAACTTTTTTCCTTCAGATTGCTGCCATAAATGTTTGATTTAACAAGAGGAGTTTTGGCATCTTCTCCCTTTTACCTAATTTGCTCTGGCAAAAAAAAAAAAAAAAAATGACCAGAATAACCAAAACTTTGAAAATTGTCTGTGTCTTTTGCATTCTGCATTTGGTGCTGGATTGTTAGATCAGCTTTAGGGAATTCTTTGTTGAGGCCGTCACCTCAAAGGAAACTGTGTTCAAAGCCTCAAGCGTACAAGCTAATGAAGCTAACCATGTTTTTATAGTTTTTAAAACTTTAGCTTTCAAGAATGTTACATTTGTGTAGTGTTTTGTGACCTGTGCAGAGGTTATGAACTGGCGGCAGATGTCTGTCCCACAGGTGGGTTTAGAGAGAAAGCTCACCAAAAACGTAGTGGGCTGGAGGGTGTACCATCTCACAAGAGCAACAGTGTTCAGCTTAGCTAGTGATTGCCAAGTTGATCCAGTACTGTGCAATAATGGATTTTTAAAGAAAAGGTAGAAATCTAGATTATTTTTTATGTGGAATCTCCCAGCTTTAAAAACTAGCTCAGATATTTTTAAAGCACTGTACAAGGCCAAACAGAGCATCTGTGGACCACCATTTTAATATTTCTACTCCAGGAGATAGTATTCGTAGCTTTTTTTTTTTCTGTCTTCTTGAAGATTTTGCAATTATTAAGCAGTTACAGAACAAAAAGAACCTTGACATTTCACGATATGTGTGGCCAATTTCATGTTCTTTTGACATGCCATTTAGGTTTCTAACAATGACCCATCCTCTCCCATCTCCCTTCTAGAGTGTTGGGTTAGGCACATTTCATGGAGGTTTGGGGACAGACTGTGTGACAAGTATGCCCAAGCTCTCCCCATGGGATCGCAGTAACCGCCTGCTGTGGTTCTAGACTGGATTAGGTATGTATGATCCAGGTTGGGACTCCCTATGACCCCAGTCTGATGAGGTCCCCATGCTTGAGTTGGGGTGAAGGAAATAGTTACATGAAAGATTTTCAGTTAATAACATGCTCTCTGGAGGTGAGAGAATCAAACAGAACTCGGGAGGAATCCTGGAAGGCCTAGCAGCTGGTGAGGTCCTTAAATATCCCAGAGGTGGTAGAAGCATGTTAACCTTCAAGTAGAGGGAGGGATGGCATCTCCTAAACAACACTGAAACAAACAACAAAAAGCAAAACAATAAGATGAAATATTACCTTGGTAATTAAGCCAAAGAGGGTGGCCATCATTGAGTCACACACACAGCATGGGCTAGCCTAGTAATGAGAACTTAATAAATATTTGTTGAATTGAATTTTCTTTTCATGGAATAGTAACAAACTGCTATTTATTAAATCACTAGCACTTTACTAAGCACTTGCTATGTGTTTCTGATCCTACAACAACCATGCAAAGGCAAACATTGTCCCCAGTTTCCATATGAAGGAAAGTAACGTTCAGAGAGGGTAAGTAACGTGTCTCGTGACCTGAAGCCTAGGAGACTGAAAGTCTCCGATTCCAGAGCAATGATGATTAGAGAAGAGGCTAGTTAAGGAAGCTGTCACCCTCCCTTCATGTTTTCTAGGAAATGGGCTGACTATGCAGCAGCATTAAAGTTGGGCTCATGGAAACATTTTAGCATTCAGATCTGCATGTCTTTGTCCAAAGTGCGGAATCAATTGAGCATTGCTTGTTGACTGCATGCTTCTACATTTTTTTCATTGCATGTTCAGAAAAGTTGATGTCCTTACTAAGAGTTGTTTTGGTAGGCCAACACAGTTGACTAGGCCATCATCCACATCAAAGACTAGTCCTTAGTTATGTGTTGTAATAGAATCTTTAAACCAGTTTCCTTTGTCACTGTAAATTTAAAGTCAATCTATTTGAATGCACTTTTTTCCTCTCTTCTAAAGGGGAAAGATAATAATATTTCTTTATAACATAACTCACATTCTCCATAAGATAAGGAGTAATATTTTCTGGTTTGTTTACCATATTACCCTATCAAGGATTTTTAACAGATGCTTAATCATGAAGGACACTTTACACATGAACTGTCATGTGAAAAGACTAATATTGATTTAGACTTTTTTTTTAACTACCATATTTATTGTATTTCAGGTTTTTTTCTTATCAAGGATGAAATTCCTTTTAAGTAGATAACTGAGTTATATTTTTGTTCAAAAACTTAATAAAGTTATAGAAAGGACCCAGATTGTCATCAGAGTTGTCCTACCCTCCTGCTCAAGCCCTCAGCTGACATCACCAACCAGGCACCAGCCCTGTAACCCTCGGCCTCACTCTCACTAGGGAGCTGTCCTCCTCACCCGGGGCTGTTCCAACCAAGTCAGAGAGCATGCAGGCTCAGACTGCAGATGGCTCACCATTCATTCATTCCCGTTCACTCAACAAATATTTATTCAGTGTTTTTTATACCCTAGCCGTTGTGCGAGGTGCGAGGATGCATGAGAGAATGAAGATCGTGGGTGCTGTCCTCATGGTGCTTCCCGCGTAGTCAAGGAGCAGAACTAAGCAGACAGCAGTGCCATATAGTGGGATAACTGAGAAGGCAGAGGAAGGACAGGGCGCTGCTGGGACCCAGTGGTCACTTCAGCCGCCCCAGGTGAGAGGCTGCGCTAGCCTGCTCAGTTCCTAAGGAGCTGTTCCAGCCTCCCGTGCCCAGTTGCTTCTCTTCGTGGGGTGGTCCTGGGGACTCAGTGAATACATAATACATGTGCAGCACTTAGAATAGTGCCTGGCCCTTAGGAAGTGCTCAATAATT
The DNA here is from genome assembly GCF_008692635.1 of Crocuta crocuta. Taxonomy (NCBI): domain Eukaryota; kingdom Metazoa; phylum Chordata; class Mammalia; order Carnivora; family Hyaenidae; genus Crocuta; species Crocuta crocuta. Next base: position 2,007,837 of record NW_027530544.1, on the reverse strand, counting down.
GCCAGCTACATATTCACTGTAATGTAATCTAATATTGTCAAAAAATCTTAGTGACCAAGTTCTGTGCAGCTGTTTTGAGTTCTTTTCCGTGTCCTGCAGTTCAAAACAGATATAATTGATTTTTCACATAGAAATGAATGTTTTTTATACTCACTAAAATAGTTTCACAGTTAACTGGTGAAAATTTATACATAATTACTTTTATCATACGTAAGGAGTAATTAGCCCTGCAAATGGGAGTTATCATTATCTTAATCATCATTATTATCCTACCCTAAAGCATTTATTAAAAATTAGGTTTTGTCTTATAATTAAAGCTAACCCCTCTTCCAAGCAAGTTTGTGGACCTTCCCTCAGGGTATTTGCCATTTGAGACAATACAAATTGAGAGGTAGCATTAAATCTATTATTCCTTCTCATGTTCCCCTCTCTTATTTTTTTAAATTTGTTTTTAACGTTTTATTTATTTCTGAGAGAGAGCAAGAGAGACAGTGTGAGCAGGGGAGGGTCAGAGAGAGAGGGAGATACAGAATCTGAAACAGGCTCCAGGCTCTGAGCTAGCTGTCAGCACAAAGCCTGATGCAGGGCTCAAGCCCAGGAACCATGAGATCATGACCGGAGTCAAAGTCAGACGCTTAACCGACTGAGCCACCCAGGCGCCCCGACATGGATTGAACACTACTGCCTCCTCTACAAGCCCCATTTGGATTTCATTAGCTGCCCAAACACTGTTGGTTGGTTTTGTTTATTTTTTCCTTTCTGGAATGGCAGATATTTACTAAGTATTTCTGTGCTCTGGGTATTGTGCTAAACACTAGAAGGACACCCAGGGAAAGGAGAAACCTGATTGCTATGGAATTCCCACCACATACGTGTTACATTTAGTTGTCAGGTCTCTTAAGACACATCAATCTGAGAGAGGTTCATAGTCTTGCTCTGTCTCTCATGTCCTTGACGGTTTTAAAGAGTACAGGCCTTAACTTCTCTAGAGTGACCCTTCACCCACATCCATCCAGTGTTCCCTCATAACCAGTTCAAGTCATACGTTCTTGGCAAGAATACTAGAGAAACGGTGCTGTGCTCTTGGCAGGGATTCGCGTGAGGTGGCAGTGCCATGATTCCCCTTCCTACCTCAGTAGTGTTGACTCCAGCCACCTGCTCCTGCTGGTCTTTTCCCACCTTTGGGTCACCATCTTCCCCTTTTTATGAGTATTTTGTGGGAATGACTCCTGCCTGTGTCAGCCACTTCTGTGGTGGTTCCTAGATGATGAACCTCTATTTCTGTCACCTGCTTTACATATTAGGTGGCTTCCTACTGTAAGGAGTAGGCTTCCCTTTCTCCCATTTATATATTCATTTGATTTCATTTATCAGTTTGGACTTGTGAATTCCTGTGCATTTCAATGGATTGTAATCTATTACTTACTTTGATACTAAAATTGTCTGATTTGGCCAGTGGGAGCCCTTTCTCCTTGTCCTTTTGATTTATCTCTGTCATTTGTTGAACATTCTCTTACTTTCTGACAAAAAAGATTCCCAGGCTCATCTTGTGCTTCCCCTGGCCCAGCCTTGGAATCAGCCATTTTGCCAAGGAGCTCTGGTTCCTTTTAGTGGGAGATGGTATTCATAGGAACCAAGATCTGGGTAGCTGAGGTGCTTCAGTGCTACTGGAGTGTTACTGCTTCTAGGTCCTTTCAGTGGAGAAAGCTAGGAGATACACATGCACACACACTTATGCATACTGTACATCCATCTAAAAGTATATAGCTCTGTGTGGGTGTGTGTATTTGTATCTATGATTAATTATGAGTTCATACAGATTCCTTCAATTATAATTCAACACCTTAGTGTTGTCTCTGGCCTCGTCCCTCCCTGTTTGTAAATACCTCTCCAACAGTATGAAGCCTCCCCCCCTTTTTTTTAACATATTAATTTCTTTGCTAGCTTACTCTTTACTCCATGTAACTGATTTCCCAACCACACTGACCATCACTTCTATCCATTACCTCTTGTCTCTCCCTCGCCTCCCTATCCTCAGCTGCCAGGCCTCTGGCTCACACCTGGTCATTGGCCTCCAGGCCCACTGGTCTTCCATGTCCATGTGGCTTCCCACCCCTCACCACCTTGAGCTTTCAGCCCCCATGCTGATTCCTCCATGAGGGGAAGGGAAAGAGACATTTAGGTGAATCTTAATGCCTACCCAGAAAACAGATTTGAAATGATTAGGATGATCACTTCTCTGGAAAACCAGAGACTTATCCCAAAAGGTATTTTGGGTTTCTTTTTTTTCCTTCTCCTTCTCTTTTTTATCTTTGTATTTATAAGTTTGTTTTCATCTTGAATTCAAATCATATTTTGTATTTTTATTCCTGCAGAGCAGAGATAGAAAAGAGAAACAAGCTTTTGAAATAGATTTTTAGGGTCTTGGCAATAAGTTAAGCTCAGGAAGTAATAAAACAAGGCTAAAACAAAAAAGCAGTGAAGATAATTAGCAAAGCAAGACTCAGTTTCACACTAACTGTAGGGAATCCATTAGGGTTTGTTTCAACTTCTTATGGTGGTTTCTATCTCAAGTCCATTGATTCATGACAAATTCATTTCATGGATATATTCAAGATGTCTCTGGACAGCAGTGACCTAGAATTTCTCATACTTTATCCCGTCCTTTTCAGTGAGCCTATTCTGCTCAGTTCCCCCATTATCTCCTCTTGAGAGATGGGCCACATTTTTAGCTTTCTTGATATTCCTTATCTGTTCTTTAAGCTCTTGGATATGGGTTCCTTTGAAGTTTTCTTGATTTCTTAAGAGAGGTGTTCTCCCCATAACAATAGGGGTGTGTGTGTATGTGTGTATGGGCGGGAGGGGGGCCAGAGAGAGAGAACTATTCAGTTTAGGGGCACACACCTGGGTTCAATATCTATAAGGCTCACTTGCCTCATCTGTAAAATGGAGATTTAATGAGGTAATATATATATATATAAACATTCCTTATATATAGTAAGAGTTCATGAGTGCCTGGCTGGCTCAGTCCATTAACCATCTGACTTCAGCTCAGGCCATGATCTCACAGTTCGTGGGTTCAAGTCCTGTGCTGGGCTCTGTGCTGACAGCTAGCTCAGAGCCTGGAGCCTGTCTTATGATTCTGTGTCTCCCTCTCTCTCTGACCCTCACTTGCTCATGCTGTCTCTGTCTCTCTCTCTGTCTCTAAAAGATAAATTTAAAAAAAAGAGTTCAGTAACTATTGAGTATAATTATTTTCACTCTCCATCATTATTAAAAAGGAATTATTGGGGCACCTGGGTGGCTCAGTTGGTTAAGCATCCGACTTAAGTAGGAATTATTAAAACAATTAAAAATGGTCAAAGGACTTGACTAGACATTACTCAAGTGAAGATATACAAATGACCCAATAAATACATGAAAAAATGCTCATGAATAATCATTAAAGACTGTGTTTCAAAACCACAATGAGATGCTACTTCATACTCACTAGGATGGCCACTATCAAAAAAGGAAAAAAAGGGGCGCCTGAGTGGCTCAGTCGGTTAAGTGTCCGACTTCGGCTCAGGTCATGATCTCACGGTTTGTGGGTTCGAGCCCCACATCGGGCTCTGTGCTGACAGCTAGCTCAGAGCCTGGAGCCTGTTTCAGATTCTGTATCTCCCTCTCTCTGACCCTCCTCTGTTCATGCTGTCTCTCTCTCTCTCTCTCAGAAATAAATAAAATATTTAAAAATATTTTTTTGAAATAAAAATATTTTTTAAAAAGGATAAAAAAAAGGAAAGAAAATTACAAGTGTTGATAAAGATGTGAAGAATTGGAGCTCTTGTGCACTGGAGGTGGGAGTGTACAATGGTGCAGCCACTGTAGAAAGTTTAGCAGTTCCTCAAAAAGTTAAATATAGAATCACCATATGATCCAACAGTTCCCTCCTAGATATGTGCCCAAAAGAATTAAAAACGAGGTACTCAGATACTTGTATACCCATTTTTTATAGCAATATTATTCACCGTAAGTGGAAGCAACCCAAATGTCCATCAACAGTTGTATCAATAAGCAAAATATAGTGTACCCAAACAATGGAATATTATTCAACCTTTAAAAGGAAAGAAATTCTGGTGCATGCTATAACATAGATGAACCTTGCAGGCATTTAAATTAAATAAGCCAGACACTGAAGGACACATATTGTATGAGGCCCCATAACTGAGGTTAACCTAGAATAAGCAAAATCTTACAGACAGAAAGTAGAATAGTGTTTACCAGGGACTAGAGGGGGATATGGAGTTATTACTTACTGAGTACAGAATGTTTTTAGGATGTTGAAAAGTTTTTGAGATGGATAGTGATGATGGTGGCACAACATGGTGAATATTGTGAATTAATGCCACTGAATTATATACTTTAAAATGATTAAATTTATAAATTTTATGTTATGCATATTTTACCACAGACAAGATTACTGAGATTTTAAGATAACATAACATGAAAAACATGCTTGTGTGTACTTGCTCTTTTCATAGTGTCCATGTTATAGATCTGTTGATCCCCTCCCCCAACATACATGCATACACACAATCTGTCAAAGGAAGACTGAAGAATGTTATCTGTACACAGGTCCTAGGAAGGGAAAATCTGCAGGGAGGGGTCAAATGAACCTAGAGCGGGGTTGACCTGTGGGCCATATCTAGCCTGCAATTTATATTGGTTTTTGCATTTTTAAAGGCTGTAAGAAGCTACAAAGATGAATACATGACAATGGCTACATGTGGAGGCAAGGCCTAAAATATTTGCTAGCCTTTTACAAAAAAAGCTTGCCAACACCTGGTCAGGAACATTGCTGTGGACTGAATTGTGTTCTCTCCAGATCTGCATGTTGAAGCCCTAACCTTAGCCAGTGTTGTGGTATTTGGAGATGGGACCTATAGGAAGTACTTAGGTTTAGATGAGATCGTGAGGGTGGGGCCCTCGTGAGGAGGTTGGTGCCCTTATAAGACACCCCAGAGAGCCACCCTCCCCTCCCTGCCACATGAAAACACGATGATAAGGTGCCAGCTGCAAACCAGGAAGAGACCCCTTACCGGAAACCAAATATGCTGGCACCTTGATCTCAGCCTCTAGAACTGTGAGAAAACACATTTCTGTTGTTTAAGCCGCCAGTCTGTGGTATTTTATTACAGCAGCCTGAGCAGACTAAGACGAACGTACTCTTCAGAGTTCTGCCAAGAAGAGACTCAAGTCCTTGCCTCCTAGACTTCACCAAAATCTCTTCTCTTAACAAATGAAGGGGGTGGGGTATTAAGAAGAAGAAAGAACACTTACTCTAAAGCACGATCAGGGGATTTCTTTAAAATCAGCAGGTTCCAAAACACTAAGAAGAATAGGGTTTCTACAGTGGTGATTTTCTTATGTGGCACCATCTGTTTTTCTTTGAATGTAATAAAAATGACAGCTTTTCATGTACTGATACTCCCTGAGCCTTTTAAAGTCAAACATATGATGCTATTTGTGTGTAAAGGTTTTTCTCTTGCACCCATTTGTTTCTCCAGCTTGAATTTCTATGTAAACTCCCTTGGCTAAATTACACAAGCCACCCACACTCAAGCGCCTCCACCCTCGCCGTAGAGCAGGGGACGGAAACCTGCCGTCTGCAGCGTAGAGGGTCCGGTATGCAGCTCACTGACTGCACTGGGCAGAGGAAGGCTTCCTGACTGGCAGAGCCACCCCACGCCCACGCTCCCATTTGTGCCACGATTGCGAATATGCAGCTTTGAAATATGACTTCCGGACATATATGGCAACTGGCCTTTTGTCCCCTGCTTTTCCTTTGTAAACCTTGATAAACCTCCTTTATCTCCCTTCTCCCCCTCTGCCCCACATATCCCCTTTTCTCTTAAAAGGAAATAATATAATTTAAACATCAGGGTGCCTGGTGGCTCAGTTGGTAGGGTGTGCAACTCTTGCTTTCCAAGGTCATGACTTTCAGCCCCATGCTGGGTGTAGAGATTACTTTTTAAAAATTTTAAAGGTAGGGGCGCCTGGGTGGCTCAGTCGCTTAAGCGTCCAACTTCAGCTCAGGTCATGATCTCACAGTACTTGGGTTCGAGCCCCACTTTGGGCTCTGTGCTGACAGCTAGTTCAGAGCCTGGAGCCTGCGTCCGATTCTGTGTCTCCCTCTCTCTCTCTGACCTTCCCCTGCTCATGCTCTCTCTTTCTCTCTCTCAGAAATAAATAAAACATAAAAAAATTTTAAAGATAAATGTCATATTCTTCTTTAAAAGACTATCTTATGGAGGTATAATTTACATACCATCAAATTCACCCATTTTAGGTGTACAATCCAGTGCTTTTTAATAAATTTACCAAGTTGTATAACCGTCATCATAATCCGGTTTTAGAGCATCTCCATCAGCTCGCTGTGATCCCTCATGCCCTTTAAAGTTCATTCCTAACCCACTCCCAGCCCATGGCAACGAGTAATCTACTTTTTTTTTTTTTTTTTAATGTTCTATTTTTGAGAGAGAGAGAGCACCAGCGGGGTAAGAGCAGAGAACGAGGGAGACACATAATCCGAAGCAGGCTCCACGCTCTGGGCTGTCACCACAGAACCCAACACGGGGCTCGAACTCATGAACTGGGAGATCATGACCTGAGCTGAAGTCAGATGCTTAACCAACTGAGCAACCCAGGCACCCCAGTAATCTACATTCTATCTCTAGATTTTCCTTTTCTGGACATTTCATATAAATGAAATTGTTTGCATTTGGCGTCCTTCACTCAGCATCATGTTTTTGAGGTTCATCTATGTTGGAGCTTGTATCCGTATTTCCTTTGTGTGGCCAAATAGTCCATTGTATGGATTATATCACATTTTGTTTATCCATTTGCCAGTTGCTGGACATTTGGGTTGTTTTTACTTTTCAGCTGTTCTGGGTAATGCTGTGTGACCATTTGCCAGCACATCTTTGTGCAGGCATATTAAACCTCTTATTCTTGATAATTAATAAAATTATGTGTTTCTAGTTCCTAATTCAAAAAATAGCTGAGTTGAACTTTTTATAATTGGAGGCCTTAGCCCTTCCAAAAACCCCTCCACAGCTAAACTGGCTTCTTTTTTTCTTTTTTAACTAAAGTGAATTTTTTCTCTGAGTCCCTGGCCCTTGATAGAAAGGCTCCCCATGTGTTAGAAAAGTGTTCCCAGCTCCTGCTTTCAGAAACAAAAACAGAAAGAAAATAGGTGGTATCATTTGAGTTAAGGGGCACTGACTCCACACATGCCTTGTTTACAGACCTGTGTCAGGGGCGGAGAAGGCCACCTGAGAGGAGAACCGGAGGCCTGAAGACTTTTGTGTTGGGGAGTAAAGAGCCAGGGATCTGTTCCCATGGTATGCCCTCCGCAGTCAGTAATGAAGGGAGGTCTTTAAATTAGTCTCTCCTCTCTCACCTTGTTTGAAAAGGAAAATTATTTTTAGTAGTATTAAGACTCTACCCTTTTTTTCCAATTAAAAAAAGCATTTCTATTTATGCAAGGAAGTTAGTGTTAGGCAGAGTTTTGTGCCTTTCCCTTGTACAGGTTATATGCACACCCCACACCCTTCTCCAAAGAACAGCAGCTGGAAGCCCTCATCGGCGACTAAGTCAACCTTCAGCCTTCATGGGACTTTCTCCTGAGCAGTCTCAGTTTGGCTATGTCCAGAGTCAGGGAGCACATAGCTTCATGAGGTGGCCTATTTCAGTAATCAGCTGGTTTGTTACACAGTTTTTATTTTGAACCAAGGCGTTTTTACTCCCTGTTGAGTTTGCCATTAGTCTTGTGTCCATATGCCAGTTGCATACAACATTTACATACTCTGTATGTAACAAGTTAACCTCCTTTTCCAAAATAAGCTTTGCTAGTCCAGGAGTTCTGATAACCTGTGTGGACCTCTGGGTGGGATCTAATCTATTTGGAATGGAATCATTGGGATGATACTATTAACGTGGCCAAATACTGGTTGGTTGCTTGGCCTGGTAGTCGTTTGAACAACTTCTTGCACCCTGTGGGCACGTATGAAGCTTGTAGTTCACTAAAAACTCCTCATCTCCTGGGTTCATAAGCTGAGTCTTCTTTCGGTAGTGGAGTCATTTTGTTGCTGCTGAATCATGTATAACTTTATAGTTAGCCTTGTTAGATTTTCTTACTGGGTTTTGTATTGTGGTCAAATATATATAACAAAATTGACCACGTTAACCATTTTTAGGTATGGCTCAGGTGCAGTAAGTACTTTCCTGTGGTTGTACCGTCACCATCACCATCCATCTCCACAACATTGTTTATCTTCCCAAACCAAAACTCTGTATCATTAAGCATGTATTTCCTATTTCCTCCCACCCCTCGCCCCTGGCAGCCTTCTGTTCCTACTCTGTCTGAATTTGACTACTCTGGGTACCAGATGAGTGGGATCACATAGTACTTGTCCTTTTGTGACTGGCTTATTTCACTTACCAAGTTGTGTTCAAGGTTCATCCATGTTGTAGCATGTGTCAGAATTCCCTTTTTAAGGCTGACTAATATTCCATTATATGTGTATACCATTCAACTGTTGATGGTCATTTGGGTTGTTTCCATTTAAGCTATTGTGAGCAATGCTGTTGTGAACACAGGTGTACAAATATCCATTTGAGTCTGGTTGATCTTACTAGCTTCGACTCATTACATTCTGCCCCTGTTTTGCATCATTGGATAATTGTCTACAAATCAGATAAGCTTGGATCACTGGCTTTACCCAAGTACCTTCTGAATAACAGTGTTGTATTCCCTATTGACCCGAAGATATCATTTGTGTAAAATGGTCATTTCCCTCCTTCTGTCTTTCTGAAATTATAACATGGTCTTCACAACTGGGTTCTGGCAGCACCTGCTTTCACATCCAGCCTGAGTGTGAGCTTGTTACAGTTCTTTTGGTTCAAGTCTAACTTGGGGCTGGAGGGAATGAGTCCAATAACCCTGAGGCTGGATCAAAGTGCAAGGTTTGAGGGGGATTGTTAGTTACTTGTCTTTCGGAAGGCCACTTTAGACTATATGCAAACTAATATCAGGTATCCAAAACAGGACCTTGATCTTGGAGTGACCTGATTAGAATTGAATTTGTTTGCTCCACTTGGCGAAAAGCACAAAGTGCTTTTAGGAATCAGGAGATGAATAAAACACATTCCCTGCTTTCAAGATGATTAGAATGCAGAATATTAGAAGGGCTCTCTATTGCAACCCAGAGATCTTTAAGCAAGCCTTCATCCCATAGCTGTAAAACAGATCTCCTTCAGATGAGGAGGATTACAAAATACATCACAAAGCAAAATGCTCTGAAATTATGTTTTAGTATAGATGGCTTTTAAGCGAGGATTTGGGGACAGACTGAAAAATGAAACAGAAAAGCTTCATAGGTGTTTAGGTTTTACTTGGGCTAATACAAGAGCACCAGGAAAACAAAAAGTACTCTTGCTCTTGACAATGTAAAATTCTTATTATTTTTAGGGATTAGTAACTAGGCATTTATGAAATTCTTTGTCAGAGCAATTTAGTTAATAGGTATGTAAATGACTAGTTATTTTATTGTGTAGGTGGATCGCTCCACGTACCCTCTCTGAGGAAGAATATAAGTGCTTAAAAAGTATTCACGTTGCAAATGCTAGGAAGAAAAGTTAAGGTTAGAAGGCTGTATCTTTGTTGTGTTAGGTGTTAGGAATAAGGCAGAGAACATCCATCTTGTCCACATCTGTCCTGTTCACTCAGTGGAATGTCTTAATGACATCCAGCTCTCTGCCTGTGTTGGATACAAGAAACCGTGAGTGAATTGGATACAAGGTAGTTCCTTGTTATGGATCCTCAAGCCTGGACCCAGGATCATTATACATGTGGCTGGGGGGATGGCAGAGGCATTGAAAGCAAATACCAGTGTGGCGGAAGTACATTGCCATCCAAGGCATCTAGTGAGAACGGCCCCTAAAAACCACCTAGGGGGGCTGTGTTCAAGTTTATCGTTATTTACAGCGTGAAAATGATCCAGAAGAGGCTGGAAATTCCAGAGCTCCTCTGGCTTTAGCCACCTCCTGTGGTCAGCATGGAAGTTTCTGTAACTTTTAAGTTAAACCAGGCTTCTTCAGGGGAAGAAATCACCAGTGGGATAGAATAAATGGGCTTCGCTTTTCCCGGCAGTCTCTGGCTCTTCTTCGTTCACTTGAATTCATCCTACCCAGTGAATTAGCCTCATCTCCAGTTGTATTTCAAGCACTATATTCCCCCTCTTTGAAATTTCCTCACATTCTTAGTTGTCATGCAGATCAAATCAAAATTCCTGTTATGGACAGACCCCCAAGCTTGCCACCAATTTGCCCTCCCACCTTCTTAGCTAACTAGTCTTGGCTCCCACTAACATCAGTTCACGGTCTCCGCAGCAGGCCAGCAGACAAAACTCACTCATCTGGGTTTGTTGTTTCCTGTGGGCTATAACTCATCGAATTCCCATTTCTGCCCCTCTTACTCATCAATAAGCTGAGTTCTTCTCGCTCGCCCTTCATCCATCACTTGGCTCTACACAACTGTTGTGATAGGCACGTGTTCCTGTACATAGCAGGCTCTTCCTGCGCGATGCTGTGGCCACTGAGGATACAGACCAGGGCTGTGCTCGTGTGTTGAGTCCTGAACTGGCGCTGGCACTGCACACTGGGAATGCGTCTTTGTTAAAATGTTTTATGTGTTTGCTTTTGCTTTTGTTTTCCTTTTCCTTCAGGTACAGAGTGAAGACAGTGTCCTCCTGTTTGTTATTGCCTGGACAATCACAGAAATTATCCGTTACTCCTTTTATACTTTCAGTCTATTAAACCATCTGCCTTACCTCATCAAATGGGCCAGGTAAAGTACATGGGATAAAGATTAACTTTTGAAGTGCCATTGCTGTATTTGTGCTGTTTTGCTAAATATTATCTCCAAGCTCCTAAAAATAAAGATACGTATGTTGTCAACTATATTTCAGGGTTTTTTTTAATTGTATGAGACAGGTGTTAGGATTGGTGATATGAGACTGGTCTTTGGATTTCATCAGGATAAGGGATGTTACTTACGTTTGATTAATAGAAATACTGTTTTAAGCTGCATATGCTTATTTTTATTGGATCAATTTTCATTTAAATTGTTCAGTAGAGATTTGACATAACATCTCTTTTTTGTTCATACCAAATTTTAGTGATGAGCTCCTGTCATTCTGTTTTTTGGACCAAGTCCAGTTCTCTCCTAGTCATTTGCCAAGAGGCTGTGACTCAATTTTTAATTCATAACAAGCGATACACGTGGTTTTTGCTTGTTAGCAAATTTATTTTGCTTTGATAATTTTTGCCAGTAATATTTGTTATGAATTGGGTAAAGGGCTGACAGTTGATCGGTTTATCTGAACTAATTCATGAGATAGTTGTGAGCATGTTCTGAGTTGGAGAAGACTGTGGGGAGAGTGACAAAGCAAAAGGATCAAATCTGTCCTTGGGACCCAAGTGTGTCATTTCATAGAAGGAAAATGGTGCTTTCTAGACAATTTATGTGTTTGGTGGATTAAATTAGAGGCATAAACCAATTGTTTGCAACATTTCAAACAATGTTGAATTGTACACGATACACAATTTTATTAGGGAAAGGGAAGGATTGGAAAAGATAGCAATTCCTAACTAACCAACCTGGGCAGGCATCGTGGCAGCTGCCTGCTCTGTTACAGGAAGAGTTGGCTGGCCAAGCCCTGATCTTACCAGTGGAGAATGATTTTCTTGTCCATGGCTGTCCATGGCCTATGGAAGAGTCTTCCTTTTCCACTGTCCTCGTTAGCATGGCTGACGCTGGCAGCGGGGAACACGGTGAACGCAGCTTCCGTTCTTTGTCACAGATTCCTCAGTACAGCTTCAGCACCTGGAGGTTTGGAGGCCAGCGTGTTCACTGTCAGCCACAAATGGCCAGACCCTCTTTAAAATTTGAGCTGATGGTTTCCTGAGCAATGCTAACACCTCCGAATGATTTCCAGTTAGTTCCATAGTTCTAAATTTGTTTAAAACTTGGAGAACTTCCTTTTTAAAGTGAAAAAAAAATTGTGTGGATTCTCCTATGCAATAGTAACTGTAGGGTTGGGTTGTTCTGTTTTGTCTTGTCTTGTCTTTGAAAAATTATAGTGACCAAAAGCTGTTAATGAATTTTTAAGGTTTTTAAAATTAGCATATATTTCATTTTTCTCAATACTATGTACAGACATTTGACTAATAGTAGCACTGAAAGCACACTGGATATATTGTGTTTTTCAGTGCACAGACCAGACTTGGTATACATTGTAGGGATTCTAGCTACATGCTCCAACCTCTCTCCCACCAACTCCCTGCAAAGCCCCCAGCTCCACTCCCACCCCACAGGGCCGGATCCTTATATAAGCCATGACTCAGTGCCCCTGCTTCATCAATGATTGGCATCATCTTTGTTTTTTTAGGGAGTTGTGTTGAATGTTGTTAATTGGGCCAAACTGAACAAATTATAAGCTGACCAAACACATTTATTGTATTTATATTTTAGAACATTCAGAGACATACCTGCTATAGATAGGCCCTTTCCAAAGACTGGCTTGTAAAATGTGAATTTAAACAGTGGGCACACAGGAAAACATAGAAACAATAGCTTCCTGAAGACCAGTACTGATAGGAAGGGTAGGAATGTATCTTTCTACTAATGCTGGCTTCGAGCCTCAGTCATGAATATTCTGTTTTGTTTTAGGTACACACTTTTCATTGTGCTGTACCCAATGGGAGTGTCAGGAGAATTGCTCACGATATATGCCGCTCTGCCCTTTGTCAGACAGGCAGGCCTATACTCCATCAGCTTACCTAACAAATACAACTTCTCTTTTGACTATTACGCATTCCTAATTCTGATAATGATCTCCTACATTCCAAGTAAGTAAACAGTTATGCATAGCTTTATGTTTTTAAAACTGACTCTGCAATAACTAGAGTTAAATGCCTTTGGATGTTTTTATACCATATCCAAGTAAATGTAAATCTAATTTATCGGGAACGCTTTGGTTTTTATTGAATGCTCACTGTCAGAGGGAATTGTCTCGGGTGCTAATTGAATAAAGATGAACCGTTCTCAATATAGCTGCCAAAATGCAGCCCTTCTCAGTGTGTAGGTTTGAAACAGTGAATACCAAGAAAGGTTAACTACCTATAGGGGGAACGTGCTGAGTAGAAAACAAAAAGGCCATTAAAGACTTACCTTGAGCTTTTTTGTCTCTTGAGAACTGCTTGTTATGGTATTTGAAAACATTGTAAAAAGATTTTTGCATTTTTATTATATCAAAATAGGTATAGTTAACTTTATTTTTAAGGAATCGGTAGTTAACTAGAAACAGAGCAAAATAAAAATAGATTATTTTTTTCTGTAATTCTTACTTTCTTCTTTGGAAATAAGCACTAAAATCATCTGAATAGGACATAATGTTCTCTTCAGGATGATTTCCTATTATTTTAATAATATTGCTAAAGATTTAAATTCAGGTAATCAGATGTGCCTATCAGCATACTCGGTAACAAGGAGAAATGGCCGTGTTTGAGGCTTCTGTGAAGTGAATCCCATTTGCTGAGGAAGAGTTGTTTAGTGATTGATTTTCGCATATCCAAAAAGATTTTGTTCCATGCGAGGACATGTAAGTTAATGTGTCTTCTCATTTAGCTATTTTTATAGCCATTGTGACTGTGAATTTTATTTTAGTCTATAAGATGCTATATTCTCCCCTAAACCTCAGGTTAAATTCAGACAGGAAGGTTGGATTTCTCTTCAGCCCACAGCGTGAACTGAATGAATCATCCTAACAGTCATAGAGACATGTTTGTGTCCCTCTGTGGAAAATTGCATTTCATGCTTTGTGAGGGGGGGAAAAAAAAACTACATCCAGATTTCATGTGAACACTTATCTTGGAGAAATTCTTGGACTGCAATTCTGCTTCATGGTTCATTTTCCACTCTTTATTAATTATCAAGTCCTCCTCTTTGGTACTGGAACCATGGTGGCCAAAGGCCCTTTCTCTTCTAATTGAAAACGTAGTTGATTTTCAAACCAAAGATAAATAGGGAAGAGTCTAAATTAGCTTATGGTTGTTCATCTTTCTAATTTTGTTCCCTTAGAGTTTCATTTTCCAGTCTCTTTTTTTTATTTTATTTATATTTTTTAATGTTTATTTATTTTTGAGAGAGAGCATGAGCAGGACAGGGGCAGAGAGAGAGGGAGACAGAATCTGAAGCAGGCTCCAGGCTCTGAGGTGTCAGCACAGAGCCCGACGCAGGGCTCGAACCCACGAACAGCAGGATCATGACCTAAGCCAAAGTCAGACGCTTAACCAACAGAGCCACCCAGGCGCCCCTTTATTTATCTCTGGGATTATCCTTCTGGGCCTTAAGATTGAGAGAAAGGAGAGAACACAAAGAGTAGGGTGGGGTTCTCCACAGAAGTTGGCTTTCTTTACCTGGGTTCCTTCCCCTGCTTCCATTATCAGCCTCGTTTTGGTAAGAACTTGGCTTGGTTAAAGTCTATATTATTTCTTTCTTAAGGCGGCTTAGCTCCTGTAGACCAAGAAAAAGGGTTGATTTCAAATAAAGATTAACAGATTTTCTCCAAATCCCTGACCCCCTATCTAGGCTCAAGATGACAGCCCAGACCCTATCTTCTGCTATAAATCATTTGTGTTTGCTGGCACTCATTATGCTTTTGGCCTCAGTCAGTTGCCCTGGTTGTTTTTAGTTGTTTAGGTTGTTGAGACCAGTTTGTACAGTTCATTCCAGCCAACAGCACATTTCCAACTTTCCAAAACTTTGTATTTATAAGAAGAAAATGCAGAGTTAAGAGAGGTTGCTGTTGACATCCAGTCTTTACCAAATTTGGTTTTCTTTCTACAACTTAAGTTTCTTTTTATCTTCTTTAGTGGGAAGTTGGTAATATGTGTGTATGATATAAAAAAACACCCTTTCTTTATGGTCTTGGCCTCTTGTTGCATTGTTGCACATGTAGCCCAAATTGTGACCCCAGGAGTTTTCTCGTATTGGGGTGTTTCAGTGGCACCCTCTCTCCCTTGCAAGGTGCTCGTCTCCCACTCTGCTGCAGCTGCACCTTGTACGCTATCTGCGGGACTCAGTAGACATTTAAGTCCTGTCTACATTTCCTAACCCCCTCTACATTGGTAAAAGTTGGCTATAGGGTTAGGGATTTAAAAATTTTTAAAGGCTGAGAAATGAGAAACACTAAGGTCAGGCAAGGACACTGAGAAGCTGGGCTCTGTCCAGGTTGCCAGTAAGCATGGCCACACCTCTGATCTTTAGACAGACCAAGAAAACACCTGCCCCAGGCAGTGCACTTCCATTTGCTCTCAGCCTCCCAAGTTTCCTCTCCCTAGAGGAGCCCATATCCCCACCACAACCCTCCAGTGCACAGCAACCCTCTCCATTCTGTGTGTGCTGACCTGCAGGAGAAGGTAGAGTTCAAGAGAGCCTATTGTCAGGTCGAGAATGTCTTGGGGTTTTCCTTCATTGGAGTCCATGGTTAAAAATCGTAGCCATATATCTGGAATTATATCAGCCATTTATAGTTGGGTTCAGCCTAAACATGTGGGTGATGCAGATAGAGACAGTGTCACCCAGGTTCTGGCCATCAGGAAATCATTACTACAACTGTAGAGAACCGCCAGCCTGAGGGCCCCCATTCTCCTGGCCGCCTCCACACACATTCCTTTGTTCAGGCACAGAGAAACCTGGAAGTTGTAAAGATGAGAGGGCCATATCCGTCCTCCCGTTTCTGACCTCTGACCCTCACCTGTCTTCCTAACTTCCACCAAGGGCCCAGTGACTGGCTTCCAGCTCATCCTCCCTCGGGCCCTCTGAACTAGCACGGAAGCTTTAGCCGGCCCTGCAGCCGGTGGAAAAGTCCTTAGTGTACTTTGCTACCAAGTTTCCCTTTACTAAAGTTTATCTATAGAAAAATGACTGGCCCCACATTTTTAAATGATTGCAATTAGCATTCCTTATGGTTTAATTATATCTTTACTTCCAGTTTTTAGATTATAGAGCTTGTCATATTTTCTGGCTTTCATACCAGAATAGTTCTCTCCCTGTTGAATTCTATGCACAAGCTGGGTCTTTTCTCCGAATAACTTCCTGCCTTACAAATAAGGGAGTGGAGTGGATGGCAGCCCCGTTCGGCACCGGCGCCTCCTCTGCGGTTTCCCAGGTCCGTGTGCACACACCCCCTGATGGCTTAGAGTGCTTTGGGAGGATCGTTTGAAATTTGGCCAGCTTGGAACTCATTTAAAAAGGAAGAAATTGTCTGGGGAAATTACCTCCCCAGAAATACAGGTTACTGTCTACAGAGGAGAGAATGGGACTGCTGAGCAGGGAAAGGAAGAGAAGGAAGCATATTGTACATTTAAGACCATCCCCCTGGAGTTGTTACACAGCTGTTGAACCCCCAGTTCCCAGGAACCTTGTGAACACCAGGTAGCTTAGCTGGCGTTTCCTAGCAGGAATCCGATAGGTGTTTGGGGTGGGACAGTTCTTAGTTGTGGGGACTATCACACATTACAGGTTTGGGCACTCCTGCTTCGTGTGTTAAATGCCAGTAACCTTCCTCCTCCAGATACACTCTGCTCCCCGCAATTTCGGAATGCTCCTAAGGGAGGAGGTACCACCCCATTTGTTTGAGAGCCAGTACTTTTTCAAGTAATCTAGGAAGTGACCAAGAACAGAATCTCCAGTGCCCAAGATGCTAGCTTAGTTTTCATAGGGACTTTCTACATCCAAACCTGGCGTGGTCGTGTTCGAATGGAATGTCATAGCCCTCGTCCCCCTCCTCAGTCTTCCCATCCAAAGAACCACCTTTCTCAGGAGGTACTTTTGGGAGATCCCCTCAGGTGACAGCAGTGACAGAAGGGGCTAGGCTGAGTTATCAGGAGCTCAGAGCCTCGTCCTGATTGTCAGGAATTTGCTGGGAAACCAGCAAGTCACCTACCCTCTCTAGGGCTTGAATTCCTCTGTAAGCAGGAATAATAAATCTGTCACTAGATGTAAATTCGGAGAATAAGTGTGAAGATCACGCTAGAGAGGGTAGAATGTTATTTGGCAGCTCTGTGGCATCTTGAGGAGTAATGGTAGGGCCGGTGCCGTGTGTCACTCTGGTCCCCACCACCCGCACCTTCAGCTACAGCAGGAAAAGGTAGGTCCCTCTGCATTTTTCTTCCCCTTCCCCAGACATGCCTTGTTCCCTTCCTTGAGGAAGGGACCAGAGAGGACCTCAAGTCCATATGCTTTAGATTTTAAGTGATTTAGATTTAAGCAATTTTAAGTGATCTCTTTAACTAACACTTTCGTCTCTTTCAGTTTTTCCCCAGTTATACTTCCACATGATACACCAGAGAAGAAAGATCCTTTCTCATACTGAAGAACACAAGAAATTTGAATAGTTCCTGCTTTCTGCACACCCCTTAAAAAACAAACTTTTCAATGACAAAAAAAATGCTGCAGACTTTTTGAGTTCCCAGTACGTTTCATAGAAAATAAGTAAGAACTATTTTTAAAATATTAAAAAAATAAAACAACACAAGAACCAAAATCCAGTGTCAAACAGGCCTGGGATTTTCTTTAAAACAAAACACACAAACAGAACAAAAAGTGTCACACAAAACTTCCTGGCCGGTCCATTTCAGCATGCTTTTCACCCAGAAGTTCCCAGTATTTATGGTGGCTCTGGAAAGGGATTTGGCATTTTATATCCTCCTGTTTCCTTCATGTATCTGATAAATACAGGTCTGTAACACTAAATACTTGCGAGTTACAGTCTGAGCAACGCCGTCGTGCGGCCGAATGCCCAGCTCACAGGAGAGTTCTGTTCCGGTCTGCAGTGTGTTTAACGTCTCCTTTTCAAAGTGCTTGACTGCATGCTGGAAACTGTATTTTTGAAGCGGCAAACTTTGTTCTCTGGAATGTTCTGAGGTTATGGCTGGGACCTATCCCCTCATATCTAGTGAATGAATTATACAATGTATATGTCTGTGAAGCTTTGGGGTAGTACCTGTAATCTGAACACAACTAGAACCCTTTTGTTTATTTTCAGTTGAGTCATTACTGCCTGCCATTAAGAAACGTGCTTGAACTTAGTATGTGTACATCGTAGAAAACCTATCTTATCCAGGACTCAGCCCCAATCATATTTTAACACAGTGACAGTTCTCAGAAAGGGAAAGCTCAATTGCTAGTAAATGACAAGTACCTTTCACAGTATCATTCACAACACTCCCGAGTAACGAGTAACGTATTTACCAGTAGCTCTTCTCATTTGTGGACCCAAAGCCAGTCAAGTCCCGTAAGGAGTAGAGAATCTGTTACAAAGCACATGGAAGGTGTAACTTTAGAAAATGTAATCCCGAAGAACATTCAGAGATAGGTTTATACACCCTTGTTATTTCATTTTTAAATTTCATTCAGCTCTTCTCTTTGGATCCTTTTCCCAGTGACGGTTTTGTGTAATCCCCACCAAGCTGCAAGTCCAGAGGCAGCAAAATGTTGCAGTTGGGCAGCCATGAGCTAAAAGCCGTATCATCTCCATGTGTTGCAACAGCCAAGAGATAATGTCATGTGGCATTGTCTGATTACTGTCATGTCTTCGTACCGTTTAATTGCCCAACTGTGCATTTAAGACATTTCACGAAAGGGTTGATGAAAATGTAAAGCCCAAGTTCAGATGTGCTTTAGATTTTAAACACAGAATGTTCTTTGTGGATTCTTTTTTCCACCCCCTGCCCCATCTTTCTTTTTTAATGGTTGATTTTTAAAATGTTAAAAGCCTAGCTTACTAGCTTACTGAGTAGTTATTTAAAATAATTGCTAATATCAGAAGAATGTCATAATGGAAAACTAATTTTTTAAATGTTATTTTCATAGAAGCTTGACAATTAAGATGAAAATGAGGAGAAAGTATGCAGCCTAAAATTTAATGCAGGCAGATGTGTAATAAAATTATTTTTGAATTGAACATTAAAATGCTGCTTCTTTAAGTCAGCACTCTTAACTTGGGCATGTTGAGATTAGAATCTGTTCTTGTACTTCATAAACTAAATATAGAGGAAGGACTGTTTTTCATGCTTTTTCTTTTTCCAAAATGTATTTCTACTGTAAAATAGAAACAATTTGAGTTATATTAGTCTTATTACTTAGTTTGGGTAAGATTTTTTTCAGTCTTTTCTGGAATCGTTCGAGAAGATGGGATAAGAAATGTAGGTTTTCCAGGATCGCTGGACTGGGGTTTTGTTCAGGCCTCTCTTATAATTTGTCACTATTTACGAAGAACGGTCTGTCGCAAACGGTGGTATTGCATCAAATTGAACTTTGGCAGCAAGAATACAGTATGCAACTCCCTCCTCCAAAAGGGTCTCCACCCCAGTGTGTATTTTTGTCCATCAACATTTAAAAGGCCCCTGGCAGATAAGTAAGGCGTGCATGCGGCGTGTCCTGCCATCACCTCTCCGTAACTCGTTTCTTCATCTCTAACATGAGTTAATTTCTCCTTTGAAGTGGTGGTGTTCTTTTATTAAATTGAGAACATCTAACCCCACCAACTGTCACATCTTACAATGCGTGAATGAGGAAGGTGGTGTTTGGTGGGTGTTTTGTCAGACTTACCGTTTTCATTTCAGGACACAGTCAAAGGCATCGCCTGCCCGGCTGCCACCTGATTGGCTGCTTCAGATACCCCCTGCGGGGACCACCTTCCAGCAGAGAATTCTTTGAGGTATGCAGTTGTGCTGTAGACACTAATCTGCATCCTGCTGTGTTCTGTTTGCTCAGGTTGGGATCACTCATTTAACACATACTGACCGTTATCAAAGGCACCGTGGAGAGTTAGTCATGGAATAAAAGCACTGTCCCCCCAGATAAAAACCGTTCCTCTGGAGCGAACTTCCCACGGGAATGGTTTAGAAGATAGAGTAAAAGAGGCATCTGAAGATTGTGCCCTCATTTCTATTGTTTGTTTGGGTTATTCATTTATAATAAAAGATTGGCATTGATGTGGTACAACCTGCAAATTATTTTCAATTCTGAGTTTCTAGGTGAAACATTATAAAACATCAAAACCAGTACATACTGCTCCTTTGAAATTTGGGTAAAAAATTATACAACCATATGTATAGTCATTTTTGTATTTTTTCTATGTTGTGAAAACCAAAATTGTACTTTTATAAGTCTTTGATTCACTAAAATTATATAATTTAAATGTATTTTTTGTATATTTAGAAATAAGGAATTCAAAGACTATGCCTAATTTTCTATGCATGCATTTGGAAGCTCTTTTTACCTGATAATGTTAACGTAGTAATAAGTTGTATTCATAAAATACTGATCTGTGTTGCATTTCAAAATAAACTGGTGTGTGCTGTGCCTGGATTTGAAATACTGACCAATGACGCTGGTGATTTTTCACATTAAGTTGGCCTAAACATGGTATTGTAGGAATATGGAAGAGTTTCAGTTCTGTCGTGAATTCCAGTTCGTTTTTTTATTTTTTTATTTTTTAATATTTATACATTTTTGAGAGACAGAACGTGAGTGAGGGAGGGCCAGAGAGAGGGAAACAGAATCTGAGGCAGGCTCCAGGCTCTGAGCTGTCAGCACAAAGCCCAACTCAGGGCTCGAACCCATGAGCAGTGAGATCGTGACTTGAGCTGAAGTCAGACGCTCAACTACTGAGCCACCCAGGTGGCCCATGGATTCCAGTTCTTTCTTTAAAAGGTTTACAATCTGCTATGGGGCGCCTGGGTGGCTCAGTCGGTTAAGCTTCCAGCTTCAGCTCAGGTCATGATCTTACAGTTTGTGGAGTCAAGCCCTGCGTCGAGCTCTGTGCTGACAGCTCGGAGCCTGGAGTCTGCTTCACATTCTGTGTCTCCCTCTCTCTCTGCCCCTCCCATGATTATGCTCTGTCTCTCTCTCTCTCTCTCTCTCTCTCTCTC